>NC_135500.1:156393678-156588374 GCF_052857255.1 Amblyomma americanum
TAGGTTGAGGACAGAGTACGAGAGGATGGAGAACTTGAAGGAGAGGTTGGACACAAGATACAGGTAGGACGGAAATACTAGAAAGATTAGTCAAGGTAAGTTTACAGGATTGGGGCCAGACTGTCCATGATATATACAGTGGAAATTGCAGTTCTGAAGGAAAAGAATGTCACGAGGATGGAATTGGCTGAGATAAAAATACAGTAAAACCTCATTAATTCGTTTTTCAAGGGACCGGGAAAAACGTCCGAATTATCTGAAGGTTCTAATAAACAAATGGCCCGTCCAAAATTGCCGGAAACCGTTTGCATTATTGTAAATTTATTTAGTTTTCAAATCACGGCTACAGTCGTCTACTTTTAAAGTGAAAACTGTGCGGCAGTGACGATTTTTCTGAATAACGTGGAATGTCTACCGCATGCACACTTTCGGGATTGTTAATGCAGGACTGCTCCAGAATAGTGAAGGCCTCCGCAGCGCCCTTGCATGTGAAGAGGTGCACCACCGCACAAACTGCGAATAGCACCTGACGAGCATGCATTTTTGCCCCAATAAAAGAACGGAAGATTTGCGCGGATGGAACCGAGGGAAACGTGGCGGCATCGGAACGGTGGGACGCCTACTGGTTAGAAAATGAAAAGACAAGCACCGCACCAATCACTATCCGAAGCTGTGCAGAACTGTATTCTGCTGGCAGGTCGATGCGCTGCCGAGCTGCCATTGGTGCAGTCTGGAGCGAAACTCAGAAATGGGGAACCGAAACTGTGTGGCCGCACATTTTTTTTCCTGTGCTGGGGCCCTCCGTACGTCGTCATGCCTGCCATTGCCTGACATAAGACATGCGCATGCACCTCACTGACGTGACATTTGACATGACGTGGGATACTAGCATGATTGCTGGCTATGTTGTTCATACACTGACTCTGCCTCGCAGTCAGGAACACATCTGAATTCATTGGTATGGGTCTAGCAGCATCCGAATTAATGAGCGTCCGACACCATAGACTTACATGAGCATTGACTGAGACCATGTCAGCAGTCTGAATTATCCAGATTTTTTAATTAACAGGGGTCAAATTAACGGGATCCCGCTGTACTTGGAGGGGTGTGTGGAGTTACCAGGATGGGTCGAGTACACAGTAATCCTATAAATGTCACAATGAAGATCACAAATGTGGGCAAAGCTACAGGAGTCAAGGCTCGTGTTTATTTAGTTATTTAATAAGCTGGCAAGTGTCCTTTCTTCCTTTGTGTCCTTATGTTTTTTATTGTTTCCTGAGATGTATTGATGCCAACTATCTCAACATGCCACCTTTGCACATGCATGTGCAGTATGCGGCCGGCAGCCAGGAGAGTGTACTGGAGGACGAGCCTGGAGCCCGTTGAGTGCAGCCCCCTCTTCTTGTGCGCCATGTGTATGTGTGTTTGTGTGCCTCGACAATAAACCTGTCCCCTGCCATCCGGCACGGCTGCACTGTGTTGTACTAAGCCTACAGGGAGGCACACACTCGTACCACCACTCCGAACACAACTTTCATGGTGTTCTTGTTCTGCCGTCACTGTGTCACCTTTTATTTATTTATTTATTTATTTAAAATACCCTCAGGGTACAGATTTACATTATAGAGGGGAGGGCGGATACAGGTTTTACAATGTCAAGACAGAAGGTTTAGATAATAAATGTATACAAAGTTTTAAAAAACAAGTTCGCTGCGGAAGTTAGCACATGAAGAAAACAAACTAAAATAAAAGGAAAAAAGAACGAGTTACAAAATGTAATTTCTAGAAGGCGGCTTTGGTGTCAAAAATATAACAAAATATAAAATGTAACAAGGAACACACTACACAATGGAGATAAACATCTTGAACAAACAGCGCGAACAAAGACGAGCACAAAAGACAAGAAAGCGAACGACACGACGCTGAGCAAAGGGCTTAGCACTAGGCAAAAAGGGAGCTTTGTAATGCAGATTTAAAGTTTTTTCTCCAGTTATACTTGTTAGTGATGCAGAGAGGTCATTCTAATCAACAGGTCCGGGGAAAAAACGAGTTAGAATAGGCAACCGTGTTTGAGTGTGGAATGTTGACCTTTTGACTGCGGTTTGGGGTGATATGAAATGTATGATGGTGGTAGAACCCACAAGGAGTGCAATGTGGCTATACCGGTGCCTGGTTTATTTTTTGTGCCCACATGCAGCTACGGGTACAAGATCTGGATGCGAATGCAGTGCATTGATATTTCTTTTTCTTTACAGATCAGATGTTTATAGACAAAGGTAGGTTGGCACGCTGCTGTGGGGTGAGGTTCACACAACCATGCGGAATAACAAGCACATCAACATTTTGGCCGGAACTTGTAATACCAACCATTTGAATTGTCTCCAAGTTTCAGATAACTTCTGCCTGTTGCATAGTCATGCACAGCTTCTAAGATTTACCTCTGTCCTCACAGGAATATTTCTCAATGCTTGGCACAACTAGTATAGCCAACAGCCTGTAGATGGTAGTATGCAAAAGCATGATTTAAAAAAAAAATCATGAAAAACAGGACAGGGAAGAGGTGACAGATGCGAAGCACTTGCTAAGAGCTGGACGTTTGCTCTGCAACAAAAACTAAAGAGCTTACGTGGTGGAGAAGAGAAAACAAAACTGAAAACACTTGTACAGAAAATGCATGAAAGCCCACAAAGAGTAGAGTGAACGGGGACATGAAAGTCGATGGCACAAGAGACCAGCTTACCTGACTCCTGTAATTGCTGGCTTGCTTAAAAGCAGTGCCAGTGGTGGCACCGTGCTTAAAGGATTCATTCCTTGAGGAGAGTCTCGGCAAAGACTCTGCTTGTAAGGGGCAAGGGGAGAGCCAGGAGGAGGACTCCCTAATCAGGACGGATGTTAAAGTTTGCATCACACTGACAGCCACATGATAGAGCTGGAGAGTTGAAAGGGGCGATGTAGTGGAGGACTTCGGATTAATTTCTACCGCCTGGGGCTCTTGTGCTCGGGACTGAAGTAAACTTTTGCACCATGGTGTGTAACTAAATGCGCCTTTTAGCAGTGAGCGTTGCCCACTTGCATGGAGGTGCTGGAGGAATGCGAAATTTTGATTCTAGTTGCGTATTTGCCACTTGAATGTCATGGTATGGCTGTTAAGCAGTGAGGATTCTAAAGCGTAAGGGAGGCCTGCTCTGTAATTTTGAGCAACCATTGTTTAAGCAGAAAACATGCATACAGCCATCAGTTCGATAGGTCTTGCCATAAAAGCTTTAAGGGTTTTTGTGACCTTCATAGGCTTGAACGCAAGGCTCTTGCCTCATGCATAGACGAGATTGCGACTGTGAAGCGCTACGTTTAAAAGCTTGATGCCAAGTGCTCCCTGTATTCGGCGTTGCACCAATCATGCCTTGCACTGGGAAGAGCTGTGCTAGTCATCCTAGTGCTGTCATGCGGCACCCAAGCGAATCCCGGAACTCTATTGCAGTGGTATTCATTTGCATGGTCACCAGCAGACGAGGGGAAGGAAACATTTTTTGCAATGAAAATGACGGCAACCGCTGGGAGTGGAGTCTTGGTCCAGGACCCCAGAAGATTTCGTTGCAGTCTTCACCCGTTCGATCAGCCATAGCTGCTGGTCAAGGTCGGAGCTGGACAGCTCTGCCACTGCTCAATAGTTGAATGGTGGATTTAGTTGTAACATTCTCATTACATTTACAAGCCCGAATTGTGTGGTAGAGTGTAGACGGTTTTCCACAATGGGCGCAGCTTGGTGCATGTAACATCGGGAAGATTGCATGGCGTTTTGTAGGGTGAGGGAAACTGTTAGTCTGTATTTGTCTGAATACTGTTTCCTGTTATTTCATAATTGATTTGTGGTACGGCAGATAGATTTGCAGGGAAAGTTTATAGTGTTGTGTAATGAACTGAACATGACCAGTGGTTGGTTGACCTGCTGCTGGTCCTCTCGTGGAGCTCGGCTGGCTAAATCTTGGGCACTCACATAAGCGATGATGTTTCCATGGAGAGTGGAATGAGCAAGTGTCCAAATGATAGCAACAAATCTTTTAGGGGGGTTGGTTGTTGCAGAAGTTGGAGGGTGATTTCAGAGACTTTTCCATTGGTGTACATTACACAGGCCGATTGTGAGTCTTAGGTGATGATAGTGGCTGTGGTTTGAGCAATAACAAGCATAATGGCTGCCTATTCTGTTTGCAGCATAGGGTTGTGTCTGAGTGTGAGGCATGTGAGGATGTAAGTAGAGTTAGTGGTAGAAGTGAAATAATTTCAGAATTTTAAACATACTACATGTCTCTTTTTGCCACCACTTCTGACACTGTTGATGCTGCATGTAGCATGCTGTGCGTCCCTTTTAGACGATGATTGCATGGCACCAAGTTGTATTAAGTACCGCAGCAGAATTAGAAGATGCCATAGATCAACTGCTGCTTTAAAAAATGCCTAGACCTGATGGCCTTTGAGGTGTATGTTACAAGGCATCTAAACCTACCTTTCTCACTCTCAGGCTCTCATGGCCAGTAGGAATATTGAAATTCTGTCTCAGTCTTTCATGAAATTGTCTGTTATGGGTCACTTCATATGTATTCACATGAAGGGGTTGGACTTTCCTATTTCTATTTTTTTATGATTCAGCAGACTTTTTTCAGTGTCTATTTCAGAATTCAGTTTTTTATTTCAATTGGCAAATATAGTTTTCTACAGATGAATTGCATTTTTTTTTTTCGCTGATGTACGTGGTATTTCTGTGCGGCAAAAATTTACAAATGGCCATGCTTAGAGGATTGCTTGTTGTATAAAATACCAGCGCCATTTAAAAAGTAATGGGAGGAAAATGATGGAGCCATCAAACAAAAGCTTGGGTGGAAGTTAACTTCCTAAACTTGGGTTGTAATTGTCATGTGATCATTAGGTTGTTGCACTGGGATGAGCTATAGGGCAGGGCATCCCTAGGTCTGCATGTTGACTGCAGCAATGGAACTGCCAGAACAACATTTTTTGCTACACTTGTGCATGGTTTTGCGTCGGTGCCCTCGCATGCTGTAGAGAAACCTACTTAACCATGTAACTGCCCCGGGCAATTAATGACTGTGAACGGTAGTATGCTAGCAGACAACGTTTGGCAAGGAAGTCGAGGTTCCTGGTCTTCAGAGGCATGTAGTTAACGTAGCGGAACAATAGCGCAAAATGCCTGACTGCGCCATTTAATCCAACGGTACCATCATCCCACTACATCTGTGTTTTGTATGCTATGTTAATATTCTCCTTTGATTGCATCTAACTCCTACTGAATAGCCAGCTAGCTGTGCTGTGTATGTCGGATAGTACTGGCCTTTTTCGGTCTAAACCGAAAAATCCAACTTCTATGCATATGACATATATCTGTGCGAGCTTGAGATATGAATTCAAACAAGGTGACAGTGCTCTGTATTGTCACCCTCCTAAAATTTTTTTATGAAGAGTTGAGTTAAGAAGCTGGTGCACAGTCACCTTCGGCTAACTCTCTCAATGCACACTAGCACTTGCATTTAGCTGGTATGGTCCCGTAATAATGATAACATTATTTTTATCATTTCCTAGATGTTTAATACTGTTGGGAAAACATAGCATTAAAATTAAATAATGCTTAGCATTTCAGAAGAGGCTTGAAATAAAAAAAAAATGATAGTGATCACTCCAAACAAAATAATGCTGCTAGCTGATTGAAGCTACTAGTGCATGTGCATGCTTCCAAGTGTAGCAGCCAGTCTGGGTGGCAACAATGTTATTATAATGCTTAATTGCTGCATATATGTTTCAATAATGTTCAAAAAAGCAAATTTTCAGTAGCATTTGAAAAATTTAGCAATGCATTAACATGTGACAAACAAAAAATTGGCTGCACAATTAACTATAGACATTAAATTTCTGGTTGCATGTTTTCTTTTCAGTAATGATGCGTTATAGATATGATAGTAACTAGACATGGATCGCCCATGCAGTGGTATTCTCCTATGACCAATAAATAGTTTATAAGTGAATTAATTTTCATCTGTCAAGCTGTTTCGGTTTAAACAACCAATTTATGATATTTGTGAAATCAAAGGTGGGATTGGGTCATGTGAGGCATAAAAAGCAATATAATGAATTATACCTTATTTTAATTCACTACATTGCTTAATCTAGCTGCCTCAAGAGCCAGAATGATAACAAAGAACATATTGGTGATTATATTGCAGTTTTTTCATGCCTCGCGTGAACTTAATTGATATCCATCGTTTGGTTATTGAAATTAAAACAGCATGTGAGGGAAGCAATTCAATTATACATTATTTAGCGGTTGTAGATGAATACCAGTGAAGAAAACACGCAACTAAAACTGCACGACTATACAGTTGTTTATTTAAGACATCTTGTGCAAGTCGTGAAACTGCAAGAGTACTTGTGCATAAACACTTCTAAGTCTCTTCCCAATTTCATCACTTCATTCTATTATTCATGCCTTCATGGTGTACGTGTCTACACACTGCAAGGTTAGTTGTTATTATGAATTTCTTTATAACTAATTCTTATAACCCTACAGGCACACAATGTCCGAGAGCCGCTGAGAAGAGTCTGGCGGCGAACGCGGCGCGCCACACGCATTTCGCTATAAAATAATGTTCGTTATACCGGGAATGTCCGGTATTACGAACCTTACCTAGTATAACGTTCATTATATGATCCCTTTCATGATAACTTTCATGCAGCTTTGCATGCGTGAAACCATGTTTGTCTTTAGTGGCATTCGCACACATGATGCTGAAAATGAAAACGAAAATTCGTTTCTGAGGTAAGGAAACTGCACAGTATCGGTGAGCACCTCAACCCCTGAACCGCGCCGTAAGAGAAATGAGTGAAAGAAGCTAGAAAGAGGTGCCGTAGGGCTAGCTCTGGATTAATTTAGTATTTGTAGCTTTCACTGACATGCTACAAATGCATCTCTGTGCCTGATCACGCGTCTCGTCTCACCATTGCCTGTCTCACCCGTCTCATCCGCATCGACGGTTGCCATGGTGAGGTGGGTGTGTTTCCCCCTGTGTCGGCGGCCGACCGTACGGCGCGCGCCTGCGCCCGCGCGCGTGCGCAGACGTTGCAGTGTGTGTCAGGCGCAGCCGGCTGCTGGTGCAGCGGTGTGCCGTTGCGTTGCACCAGCTCGCAGCTGATAACGCAGCGATCTCTCTCGTCGTGCTGCGATGTGACTCCTGCGTGCTTCATGTAAGAAGGGTAAGCCCCAACGAGGCTGCCCTGCGCAACTAAAGCAATGACTGTTGGTTACTGCCGAAGCTTTGCTAACCCTAAATCGATATGCTCGGTTGTGTGCTGCTCGGGTGCACGAAACTCGTCAAGATCGTCTCGTATTTTCGTAGAGTGCTGTAAAGCGTGGTGCAAATTCAGATAATGTTTCCCTGTCATTTCAAGCATGCCTGACATTTGGCACCGGAAACGGGCTTTAGTGAGCGGTAAATTTTAAGCGCGTATTTTTGCGCTTTGCTTTGCTAAGGTAGGTTAGCTCGGGAGCCAGATTACCTGCTGAACCGCTGGTTTAAGCCTTTTTAATCTTGGCTCCACAGACGAACCATGCACTAGTCCCTTACACTGGACACTACATACACACAACCCACGCGTTACGAGCGGGCGCGGATGCCTGCAACCGGTTAGATGGCTTCAAGTTGCTTACGCCCATCGCGCCACTCTTCAGGGCTTGGTAATAAAAACAATAACTAGCGGTGCCGATCTTTATCGTTGCAACTAGTGGTTCCATGCGTTAATTGTCATCTGATGTACCCCTCGCCACCTTCATAACAGTTGCAGGAGACTGCTTTCCAGCAAGGTTTTCCGTTGTCTCGTAGTTTAGTAGTCAACTAGCAACATGTAACGTTCACGAGAACTCTAATCTGGTGCAGATGGCCGAATGCTGACCGGAATGAACTCCCTAAGCGCCAACCACGCTTTCTGCTTGGGTAAGTGCTCCTTTGATGTGGCTGTGCAATGCTCCGTTTCGAAGCTTGGAACGCAAAATGATAGCACACATGTGGAAGCCGCCGCTGCACCACTTGTGGGACAGGGTACGATGGTGTGAGAAAAACGGCTGCGTGCAGGTTGACGTGAAATACTTCGTGGTCACCGCGTTTGTGGAAACTTGACTGGCGGCGAGGCATTCTGGTGAGGTGCATGTGTGGTGCGTGCACGGCCGAGAAAGCGCTGGTGGAGTAAAGGGAGCCCAAGGGAAATGGAATATAAACGAGGTGCGAGGGGATGACATGTGACAGGCCAGCATTGCCTATATGCTTTGCACATTTCTGAACTTGCGTTCTTCTGAGAGTTTGATTCCTTTTGCTGACAAAGATGTACGGCCCGGCTGTTAGGTGCAACTGGTTCTGTCAGCCACAGTGGCGTTTTTCAAAACTCTTCTAATACCTTATACTTCTGGTGATATTTGTAGCGGCCGTTCAACAAATTAAGCTTGGATCAGGCTGAAAAAAAAATTCTATTGCTCTGGTGCTTCCTTATTTCTTGCTTGTGACCAGCTGAATGTGGATATGTAACTATTTGGCTGGCTTGGGCGTAGCTCTAATGCTCTTGAAATAGCTTGTTCCATTGATAGTTGTGATGGGGCCTGCTGCGAGTTAGATTTTTCATTTTTCGCCATCAAACAGCACATTCAAGGCGCTTAGTCCTTGATGTGGTCCAACTCGCAAGTTCCTGTTGCAAGTCCTAAAGTACTGCGCTTGCTCTTGCAGGGCATGGGTTAATAGCAGTAGTTTTTATTTTTACCTTGGAAGGGCTAGCTCTATCATGTCAAAGTTTGGTACTCTCCTTACAGCATACACACCATCAGAATAATAATAATAATCATTGCACTTATGACTGTGTGAATTACAGGTGCTGCTGGTTCAACTAATGCACCATTCTGTTTCGGGTGGTTTGGAGTGCATCAGCATCAGAGGCCACTTGATTTCTGCCTTGTCTGTGTCTAGCTTGTGACTTTGCTACATGCTTTTGTCCTATGCCCTGAGCTCTTATTAATGAAATGGCCTTCGAGCTGATGCCATGAGCAGGGCCATTCAAACTTTGCTTTGGGGCTGCTTTCAGTTGTGGATAAATGTGGCCGTGTAGGCACAGCAGATGAATTTGGCGCGATTGCTAAAAGAAAATAATTTGACATGCCAACCATGTCTGCACCCAAATGTATATCGTTAGCCCAGGTGGAAATTTTGCAAGTGGACCACTTGAAGTGGGTCATTGGACAGGGACTTTCTGCAAGAGAGGCCACTTCACAAGAGAGACCATTTGGAACTTCCTGGTTTAAATAGACTATGAAACATCATCCGGGGAGGGCACATCAACTCGCTCACCACCACATTCTCTTGTCATGAACACCTCAGCCAAAAAATACACTTCTAAACGCAGCAGAGAACCCACAATTGCCCGCGAAAGTTGGAGAGTCCTTTCCGGCGACTTTTTCATGCTTGCGCCCTCCTTTGTTGCACGTGCCTGCGTAATTCTGTTCTGAGATGGCTATTGGTTAGATTCTTTCAGGCGTCACACAGCTACCATGGCTGCGGCTAGCCAGCGGCATCGTTGGCGGGTTAGAAAGCTTCCCCCTCCCCAGGAATTCTCGCGCGCATCGGTAGTGTGGCTGGTGGAGGAGCGCTGACCTTTTATCGTACAAAAAGTTACGAGAGGAGAGAGGAAGGTGCGAAGACGCTGAAATTCAAATTTTGACTGCAGATAACTCAGCTTCAGAATGCATTAAAAAAAATTCTTGCTGGAGGATATTCATAAAGCGGTATCCTTTAACATCCCAGGAATACTGCACCTTTATTAAGAGCCCCTTGCAGAGCCCCTTGAAAAAAAAAAAAAAAAAACATTTGAAATTTTAACTGCAACCAGTTGGATATATCAGTTGGTTCCGAGTGGTTTTTGAAATTGGTTCCAATCGTGCTTTTATTCAACTTGCATAGTATTAAGGTGCAAAAAGAAAACTGATTTGTAGGGCGACGCTGCAGGGCTACGCTCAGCCTGATGCCGACATTTTCACAGGAGAGTTGAAACTGTGAGAATTGAATATGCTGTCATGGAAATCAATACACGTACACAAGCATACATGACACATACACACTATAGTCAGACACTATAGTCGGATACAACTCAAGAACGAAGTGGAAGATGTCCCTCAAAGGAAGCCCTCCAGCCAATAGCATCGACAGAGTTGTGATGCTGCAGTTAATCAGATCAAGCCGTGGTTATTCTACATTCATCTGCCACTCCCTGCGATTTCTTGTTAGCAGGATCAAGGCGATTGGTGTTCGGTGAGAGGAGGAGAATCGATTGATGCCATTGGCTGGAGGGGCTTCTTTGAGGGGCATTTGCCGCTTCGTTCTTGAGTTGCATCTGACTACAACAACATTAGCTCAATGTATACATCCACAGAACACACTTCTGCACCCATATATATCCTACTTATGAGATTCTCGTACTAGGGTCAGTGGTGTTTTCCCATTGAGCGCAGTTATTTCATATAATTTCGACCGTAGTGATTGTGCAAATGATGAATACAATTTAGTTGCTTTGGCAGCTGACAGCTCTTATTATAAGAAATAGTTCAGCCTTGTTTGTCGAATATGCAGATGTTCACATGTATCGTGGTTTTACTTAATACCCAGCTGTGGTCACATGCAATCTAGTGGTGCCATTTGTAAAAACCACTTGCTTTCAAATAGTGCCGCTTGAAAACAAGTGAGACGACTTGCTAAGCCACCTGCTTTGAAGTGGCACCATTTGAAAACAAGTCGGGCCATTTGGAATTCCACTTCATATTTTCACGTGGGGGTCCTGTTCAAGGATGGTGTTTTCCAGTGTTTGTCTTCGAGAACACATTTCTTACCGCTGCAAACGAGGATATTTGGTGTCTCTTAAAGACACGTGAGGGAAGGCAATGTTCACTTTCAACAGTAGCTGTTCCATGCTGCGATCTCATGAGACATCGTGGCATGCTCAGTTAAACTTCCTGTTTCAGCACTACAGCGCAGAAACAACCACTGCAATGCGGAAACATTCAGCTCCCACTTCATAACGTAGTACAACCATTCCACAAGGTTCTATCCTGCCTAGCATTTGATGAGTGGTGGCAAAGACTTCAACAAAAAGTCTGCTTCTTTGTTTGAAGGTGGCATTTCAACGATGATACTTCTTCGCACCATTGCTCTCAATAATCATTCATATGATGTCAATTGCAAGGCATGCATATGTTGGCTGCCCAACAGCTTGGCAATCTGAGCCACAGGAGTCCCACTGCATTGTCTGTGAGCACTGAGCAGTCCTAATGCCCTGTAGGTATCTCTGTAAGTACCTCGGGGCATGACTGAGTGAAAGTGGCGCAATATGAGAGTGGGTGTGTGAGGGTTTCAGCTGTGTTGTGGAGTCACTTGGCCGGTGTGTGCCGTGACTGCAGTGGAGCTGAATCTCTCATTTGGAGCTTTTAGTTGACCTTTCCCAACAAGGCAACAAGATGCAATGTTTCTGCTTGGAACACTTCAAAGGTTATCCTTCTTGTGTGATGATCTGTGCCGCTGTCTCAGAAGCAGCTGGCAAGAAGAGCACCTCAGCCCAAGTATTCCAGTTGATTTTTCTTATCTTACATATGCTCTCTAAGCCATCAGAGCTTGGTCCAGATAGAAGTAATGTAGTACAGTCAAATGGATTTGGTTCTTGCTTGTTTGATTGTATTCTTTGGGTGCTGCAGAGCATGCCGAGGACCCTGGTGACTTGGATGTGAATCTCAATGGGCCCATAGGAGTCAAAAGTCGCTGGAGCTATGCGCAGCTGCACGTTCAGTCCATGGGCATTGACTTGAACAGTGCGCCGATGCTGGACCAGCCAGATGGTGACAACAACTTGTGAGGCCCATTTCTTAAGTTTATAAACTGCTGTGACCGTGGGCCTTTTAATGGTGGCTACTGTTTTGAGTTGGAGGCCTCAAATGGCTCTAATGCAGGGGTTCGGTCTGCATTGGATTTCTGCCAGCTATGAAGTGCCAGTCTGGAATATGAGGGAAGGGGGATGTGCCTTCTGTTACAGCAGTGCCCTGATATTCTCAAGTGGGCCGAGGGGTTTCTGTATCTGCCACAGGTGTTACTGCAGTGGCTAAATTTTGGACTGAGCAGTGTGCCAGGTGCTTCCTTTCTCACATATAATTGAATACAAATCAAGATGTACACTATGAAGACCATTGTTGTTTAACTGCCATGCCCATACCTCATGTAATGCCCCATACCAGGGGCCTTTGAGGTATCAAATAAAAAAAAATGCATAGGCAAATGCCCTTCAGAGGAGACCTTCCAGCAAATGGTGTTGACCGGTTGCCATAATATCACAGTTACTCCCCCAGCGTGACAACACAGGGATGAACTGCAATGTCGGTCAACACCATTTGCTGGAGGTCCTCCTTTGAGGGTTATTTCTCACAGCATTATTGAACTGCATCTGACTGTCAGTAACTCAATTTGTTCAGTGCATTGAGGGGAAACCCCCAAGGTGTAGTTTATTTCTAAAATCTAAAATGTACTACACCTTTGGGGTTTCCAGTAATATGCCGAACTAACACCGTCCCCACTCTTACCTGTCGACGAGTTCATCTTTACGCTGCCATCTGCTAGCTGTCCTGGTTAGCTTAGTTGGTAGAAAGACTGCCCCGGATAGTCAGTGGTCCCGGGTTCAACCCACAGGCTAGGACGAATTTTTCTTCCAACTATGAAGTTTTCATGGGAGCTGTATAACTTTTCCTTGTAGCCGCATGGCTTTACTTGGGTAAATGCTAATGAGCAGTAGAAAATAAGTTCTTGGGGAGCGGGGGCATCGACAAGCTAGGTTTTTTAACCTCCCTCCAGCCATGGTGAACGGGAACAAAAAAAAAAAAAGCCAGATCGGGTGATTTCTCATTTTATTGCTGTTGCTCTTTACAGCAGCTGGTTGGAATACCTTAGGGATGCCAAGAGCAGTTGCCAAAAAAATTAATTACATTTGCTTGCCTTTGAAACTGATATTGCATATTGGTTAGTCGCCTGCAAGAAAGCAGCTCCCAAGGAGCACGGCCGACCATGTGACGAAAGCCCACACATTGTCCCAAAGAAGGCTTACAGTAATGAGCTGCTGCTGACAAACACAACGTGCTGTGCTGCTTGCTATCATTATACCCCAGATTGTGAGCCTGCCGAACCATCAGTGGTGTAGACATGAAGGCTGCATATCAAAGAGCAGTGTTTGGCGAAGGAAATGCAGACTTTTAACGTAAAGGGAGCACAGTAAAGACATGGACAAAGATTTTTCCTGTCTGTCCTCACGAAACAAGCGGTTTTTGTCTCTTTCACATAGTACGCTAGAGGAAAATTCTCTGTAGGGCATCCTGTCAAACATTTATCTGTCTGACAAGTTAGGAAGGAGAACATATTGGAGTGGTTTTACACATCCATCGGCTTTGAGGTGCTATGTCCACGAATGTGAATGCAATGAGAATGTGTTTAAATGTGAAGAATTTTGAGTAATTTTTTACAGTCTGCTTCGAGCAGGTCTTCTGGTCATGATGTGTGCAAAAAATAATTTTTCCTCTTAGCAGCTCTAATAGGTGCAGATGTAATGTAATCTGCGCTCTATCTTGTTGGTTTCTTCCTTGTTCCTTGTCTTTTTTGCACGGTTTCAAGATGCATTCTAATAATAGTAATTGGTGCCTAAAGGGGATATTTGTGCAAAGACAATACTTAGACTTTTTGCAAGGAGGCACTGTTGAGCTTTCTCCTCAAGTGGCTACTTCTAACTGCCCAGTCCTTGCTCCCGACTTGGCTTGCACCAACCTCCACCACTAGGCCTGCCACTGGACGCAGGCTGAGGTTCTGGCTGATTTCGAGGACTGCCACACATTTTCTGAATGATGATGGCGACCAATAAACTGCACCACCACCTCTGCATCTTTTAAATCGAAAGAGGTCTGTCCAGTAACAACTGCATCCGCAACGGTTACTATCCAGTGCATGGGAAGGATCTTTGTAGGTCAAAGCCTACCAGACATCGTCGTATTGGACAACAGTCTGACATTTGCATTTGAAAAGCTAAGGGCCTTCTTGCTGAAGAATGTCATCTGGCAGATACTGGTGCTGTCTTGCCATTAGTTGGTGCAATGGAGTAGGAGTGCAGACCAGTAAACAGAAGTTGAAGAAGGCACATCCACACTCAGCTTGTGAGAATTCTTGTGACATGTAGGTCTGCACCACATGAGGTAACCAGCTACTGTCCTGCTGAGCTGCTGTTGGGTTGGAAGTTGGGTTGGAAGACAGCCTTTGGCTTACTTAGGCCGGATCTCTAAACGGCAGTCATGGCAAAGCAGCCCCAGGAGAATATTCGCAGGAACCAGACATCAATAAAGAGTACAGTAGAAACTTGCCTCCTGGGTCCGTAAAATTTCTCAGAATTACCTTGAGGAAAAAGTGGCTTTAAGAGAGTTTCATCCACTGCAGGAGTGCAGGGAAGGGGACGCTTTGTAATTGACCTGGCTAGTGTTGGACAGAAAAGTGGATTCTGCCATGCAATCATAGCTGCACTGTATGCAGATTAAATTCATTTAATAGAGCATTTTCCACTTCAGTGAATTTAACGAAAGTGAATGCCTAATATTAGGCTGTTATGGAAGTTAGCAGAGAATTCCTTTGAGGGTTGCCGCAAGAAAAGTTGCATTTTTACGATTGAATCCATGTTATTTGCCAGGCATTAGCCAAGCCAAGTGCAAAGTGTCCGCTTCCTGACATTCTTTGAGAGGATGAAGTGCTGCAACGCTTTTTGCCTTCTAGGTAAGTGTATGAAAAGTCAGGCAGCAGCAACTTCCCATTCACTGTAGCATTCAGAGCTGGAAGCCTGTGCTGTGATACTTGTCAAAGAAAAAAAGGTTAATCTTTTTTTTTTTCCTCCTGAATTGCTTAGTCATAATTTTTGTGCTTTTCCTCTGTAAGAACGAGAGGGATGTCACATGTAATGACTACCTACTGACCCAGCAAGGGGTATTTTTCTAGTGTTCCAAATAAACGTATGTGGCCGACCCAGTCGTTCAGTGCCTGCACCTAACCACGTGCACTTCATTATCTGTTTGTGCCGAGAACATGAGTCTAACCAAAAGATCTCATTCATATATTTCACTTGTGCCCCTTACTTGGGACACTAATAGAATGGATAAGGAAGTAATGTACAAACATATTTTTACATGTCAAAGCTTCACCTAGGCTATAAGGCACACTGTTGAGAAGGGCTAAATTATTATGGCCACCTGGGTTCTTTCAAGAAATATTTGCCATCGTCTCGGCACATGGCCAGTTTCGCATTTAGCTTGTGTCGGTGTTAGGCGTCCATGTCTAGTTGTTGCACGGGTCTGCTTATGCTTGGCAGTAGAACATTTAAGCTGCTAAGCCGCTGTGTTCATCAACTTGTAGCATGCTGTATAATTTAGATTTCGCTTTGTAAGGCAAAGTTACGGGGGTGGTGCATGCCCACACAGGCCATCGGAGAAAGAGGTCGACGAGGCTGAACAGCAGGCCCTGCCCGAGGGCTGGGAGCGGCACCTGGATGACGATGGGCCCTACTACTGGCATATCCGCACGGGTACCATACAGCGGGAGCGGCCACGAGAGGGGGTGGTGCGTTCAACGGCGCCCACTCCCGAGAGCAGGCCACAGCCACAGCCATCAGCCGAGCAGCCAGCTGCAGAGTCACAGGTAATGTCTGCTGTGGGCTCAAGTCTGGTGGTGGATAGGGCTAGGCAGCATTTAGGAAACAAGATATGTGGTGGCACTGCTGTCTCTGAGGTAAATTTATTTCATGGTGCACCAATTAAGTCGGCCCTTTATTAAGAACTGCTGACCACATGGCTTATGACAGCGTGTGGAGGTATGGGAGGTAATTTTAAAGTTTATGTATTTTCAAAATAGGATAAATCAGCATAGTGGTGGCAGACAGATCCCCAGTTCATAGAAATGCATGTTAACGGGGAGGGGAGGGTAAATATCATACTTTTTGGTGAACCACACTACCTGCTCACGTGACTGTGATGTGACCAGCTTATTGTTGCACACCGTGGTTGCCTGCATAGGCACACTGTGCAATTGACATCGTGTGAATAGGGTCTCTAGCTTGCCAGTGACATGTTCCTTTAACTTTTCAACTTTTGTCTTCTTGACCATGCCCTGAAACACTTCCTCATGGGATCAGCAGTAGGTGAGCATAAATAAAGTGGCCACTGAGAGTGAGCGCTCATTCTTTGCAATGCACGCAGGAGGAAATGGCCCCTGCCAATGGGAGAGCTCTGCGCTTTGCCGTGCGCTCCCTTGGCTGGTCAGAGATACCTGAAAGCGAGTTGACACCTGAGCGGTCGAGCCGGGCGCTGAATCGCTGCATCGTGGACCTGTCCTTGGGCCGAGGCATGGATGGG
Source organism: Amblyomma americanum (assembly GCF_052857255.1). Classification (NCBI taxonomy): domain Eukaryota; kingdom Metazoa; phylum Arthropoda; class Arachnida; order Ixodida; family Ixodidae; genus Amblyomma; species Amblyomma americanum. Next base: position 156,410,177 of record NC_135500.1, read on the forward strand.
GTGGGCCGCTGGGGCGAGGGGCGCGCCCTGCTCCTGGAGCTGGATGGCCTGCAGCTGCGCCTTTTGCGGCCCCAGGATAACACCGTGCTGCACTGCCAGCCGCTGCACGCCATCCGCGTGTGGGGCGTGGGCAGAGACAACGGCCGGTATGTAGCACTCGCTTGCTTGCTTTGTGCACTGTGAGCAATGTCACCGTGGAAACTGTGTCATTTGTTATTGAGAAGGTGAAACGTAACTGGTAGAGCCTCTGTCGCTTTCACTGCTTCCTGGCGTATGTATTACCTTCCTAATAACAGATGCTAGCATTTCGATGATGTTGTGATGGACTAGAAGACGATTAAGCAGGCAGTGGCGCGGGCAGGAGCGCTTGTGCTAGGCCCGCAGCCATTAAAGTCATATCATTGCCATCTATCATCACGTCTGGTTCTCCGGCTTGCCGTCACGTAACAATATTGTGATGCCCATGAAGAGGCGATGCCTAGTCTATTTGGTAGGCATCGCTGAGTACGTGGAAGTGGAGAAAGAGGTAGTTAGTTGCATCTCGTGCCTGGCAAGTCGACCCCATTTGGTTTCAGTCGCCCGTTGTGGTCTGAATAAACCCCCGGACGTAACATCTTGGTGGAGATGCTGGGTAACGATTCCAGTACCTCAGCTGGCTCGTTAACCTTTGTGACCCATGTGGGCGCCTTGCACGGTGGGCTCTTTGGCTACATGAGTTTGACTACACAATCGCCTACAAGATCGGTTGCTGGCACGCTGATGCGGACTGTCTTTCGCGGCTGCCCCTTCCTGAGACGGAGTCTAACTTGATGATTTCGACCACTGCATCGCGTCAGTTTTACCGTGTTTTCCCGACATCACTACATTCCAAGCCGAACAGCAGCGAAATTCGACCCTGCGGTCTCTTCTTGCGAAGGCTGAAGACCCCTCCAATGCAAGCCACTTCTGCTTGCGAGATGGTGTGCTCTGGAACAAAAATTATTCTTCCACGGGCCAGCGCTTCCTTCTAGTAGTACCGAAGAGCCTGTACACCTCCGTCTTGCAGGCCATGCACGACCCTACATCTGGACATCTTGGGTCGGCACGAACGCTTCACCGTGCCCAGGCCCGCTTCTACTGGTCGAAAATGCGGGCCACGACTGAGCGGTACGTCGCCAGCTACACTCAGTGTCAACGATATAAGTGCCCTACTAGCGTTGCTGCTGGTCAGCTTCACCCTTTGACGCCACCTGCCGCACCGTTCGAGCAAGTGGGCATAGACCTCCTTGGCCCATTTCCCAAATCCAATCATGGGAACCAATGGATAGTGGTTTGTGTTGATTACCTCGCTCGGTATTGTGAAACGGCCGCCCTACCCTCGTCTACGGCGTATCATGTGTCCTCGTTTATGCTGCGCTCCATAGTTCTCCGCCATGGACCCCCAAAAGTTATCATCAGTGACTGTGGTCGGCAGTTCACCGCTGACGTTGTAGAGCAGCTTCTCCGTTCTTGCGCGTTGCATTTTCGTCATTCCTCGCCTTACCATCCCCAGACAAATGGGCTAACTGAGCGCACGAACCGAATGATCACCAACATGCTGTCAATGTACGTTGATTCAAAACACAGAAACTGGGACAGCGTCCTGCCGTTCATCACCTACGGTTTCAATACCGCGCACCATGAGACCACTGGCTTCAGCCCCTTCTTTTTACTATATGCTTGCCGCCCACGCTACACCCTGGACACCATACTACCATTTTCTGCCGAGCCTCATGAAGACCCCTCAGTCGCCGAGACACTTGGTCTCGCCGAAGAGGCCCGGCGTCTCGCCCGCCTTCGTATCCTCGCCTCCCAAGATCGGTCCAAAGCGTGCTACGATGCCCACCGCTGTCACGTCACTTACAGCCCTGGTGATTTGGTCTTGTTGTGGAGGTCTGTCCGAAAGCGGGGACTGTCCCAGAAGCTGCTGTGCCACTACGATGGACACTATGTTGTTACTGAGAAAAATAGTGAGCTCAACTACCGCATAGCGCGTCTCAGCGCAAGCGGCCGTTGTTCTGCACGATCTGACGTGACTCATGTTGCCCGGCTGAAGCCCTACCTTCGCGCAGTGCTTTTTGACTCGCCCTGCGGGCTTCGGCTGTGTAGGGGGAAGTGTGATACCCATGAAAAGGCGATGCCTAGTCTATTTGGTCGGCATTGCTGAGTACGTAGACGAGGAAGAGAACGAATTGGTTGGTTACGTCTCGTGCCTGGCAAGTCGACCCCAGCTGGTTTCACTTGCCCGTTGTGGTCTGAATAAACCCCCGGACGTAACAATATTATCAAACCTTTTAAAGATATTGGTATGGTACGAATTTGAAAAATTTTCTAATTAAAGTATGTAGATTTTGGAGAATTTTGCCTGTTCGAAACCCTCTCTCGTGCCACTACAGGTAACACGAACACTGGAAGCATGACCACCGTCATTAACATTTTGAGGAGGCCACTGGAAGCATGACCATTGTCATTAACATTTTGAGGAGGCCAACTCCATGACAGGCTAGAGATTACGATGGCAGCAGTGTGGCAATCTACCGTAAAAACCGGACTATAGGTCGGACCGGAATATAGGTCAACCCCTCAGCTAACCAATTCTAAAGATGAAAAAAATCTTTTTAAATGGAAGAAGTACTGAAAGACACCCTTACCTTGAAACAAATGCGACTTGACAGGTTGCACAATGGTGACAGTATTTATTTTCATTTAAATGCTGCTCGTATGTACACCCGGCCAATTTTTAACAGTATCGCGCACCCATAGACCCGCGTGTTTGTTTCTGGCACACAGAAGTACAGCGCCGTAGAGCAAGGCCCTTCCTCTTCATGAATCGCCGCACCCAGGATGGCGAGCCCTTGAATTGTGCCCTCGTGAGTCTAGAGGCACGCACGATTTCTACCGCTTTCACGCGGATGCATTCGGCAGTCACAGGCAGCGATCATGCACGCAGCGCGACCTTTCCTTCCAATTCTGGATACGCTGCGGTCCGCATCTCTACCGCGTGAAGATTCGGCAGTCACAGGTAGCAATCTTGCACGCAGCGCAACGTTTCCTTTCAATTCTGGATACGCTGCGGTCCGCCCACGAAGTGATGTTTTCTTCTGGTTGCTGCAAGTTCTAATACGCAGCTTCTCCCTCCGCCAGTACTGAATGCTCTTTTTGGATACACGAAATTCGCGCTGTGCCGCCAGGTTGCCGTGAGCTTCCGTGTACTCAGTCGTGTTTTTCTTGAAGGTGTCGGTGAATTGCTGTTGGCTTCCACTCATTTTGAAACAAAATGTGGAAAAGCAGCCTTTAACCAAAATAGCTTTGCACCTACGGAAACGCAAAATGGCAGCACTGCTGCTGATGGCGATGGTGATAGAGGGGCACTGTTGAGTTCAACCGTCCATTGTTGCAAGTTTTCCATAGTTTTTAAGCGAAAAGCTTCACTAGGCTCGTCAACACCGGGCTTCGCGTGAGCCACACTACAGATTTGCCACAGCTGCGCATGCGTGAAACCAAGTGACTTCACGCATAGCGCAGGTGGTCGCTGCTGCCGCAGTTGTCGTCGCCGCCGCGTGCTGCCCTCGTCGTCTGACCTTTCGCCATGGAACGAAGAGAAGAAGACCCAGAAGTGGTAGCGTGGGAATTGGCTCAAAAGCAGCGAAGATATGAAAAGTGCAAGGCTAGACAAGTGGCAGAAATGCCAGAATCACGAGATGCACGCCTTGCTAAACGGTGCCAAAAGGATCAAAAACCAAACAAAACAAGTGAGCCGACGGCGTTCATAGAGTTAATTGGCGTTGACAACTTTGCAAACTCCGTCCATTTCCCCGAAATGAAAGGCGCAAAACCGGCTCCGTGATTCAGCGGAGACCTCAATCTCGCTTTTCGCTTTATATATCCTGGATTAGCTGGGCTAATCCATATTAATCTTTTTCCGCCAATGACCGGTATATAAAGACGAGGGTCGACTTTTCACCATGGTTTTTTGAAAAAAAAGTTCGACCTATGTTCCGGTTTTTACGGTAGTAATGGTGGAGCCAAAAGAAAAAGAGCGGTAGGAAAGCTGAGCACTGCCTGCCAATATTGCGATTCTTGCAGTACACACTCACCAGCCCTAAAAGCGCTAGAGAATAATTGGTTTCAAATTCCAGTGTGTTGTTCTTAGAGCCCCCCACTCGTTAGCCGCTCTGGATGCTTTCCTGTGTGCCGGCGAAAATGATCGGTATTGATGAGCTTCGTGTCATCACCGACAGCGTGGCAGTGGCTTTCATGCAATCTGCATTCAATGACTACACCACTGCACTGTCACCAGCACTTTCTTGAGAAAAACCAAGAGTGTAGAAAATGGCTTGCTGCCAGTTCTAACGCAGTAGCGTTAAGGAGCTCGTGTTCCAGGAAATCCGGTGTTGGTGTCGTTGACCATGAGCAAAAAAACACACGAAAAATTCCCATAGAAGCAACCTAGGAGGCAGGGGGGTCACCTAGGTTTATTTGTTTATTTATTTATTGCATACTGCCAGCCTGAATGTCAGGCTTTAGGCAGTAGTGCCGGGTAGAGAGCAAAACAGTTTACAAGAATACTATGTACATTCAGTCTTGCGAGGTTGCGTAACCTTTCGGCGTCATCCAACCTGCCCACCGAATTTTAAGCAAAGTGCGCATTATGGCAGGTGGCAGTTAATTTAATGGTTGGTCGCTAGAGGTTGCACGGCAAGAGCAACCTGGGTCGTACAAGCCTGACCCGTGGCAGCGTCTGCCATCGCAGGGCAGTGGCGCATTGGTTAACGGCTGCACCACTGCACTAGCAGTAGCATGAGGACCCCAGGGATATATGAATGTAAAGACAAGAATGACCAATTGTGCATATATGGGCATTAACCTATTAAGCTATCTTGTCAGACCCTTAAGGCGGAGCTCAAGTGTACCCTCCAATGTTTGTTTTCCAAGCCTCGTTGACGGTAACAGAGCACAAGTTGCAGTGGTTAACATTTATTCATGGCAGCCCTCAGCAAAGGGCTGTATATGAATCCTTCCTGACCCCCCAATCTGTGCAGACTGCTGACTTCCTTGACATTATCATCATAAAGTTACCTCAAACACTCAATGCTATTTGATGTTCCTTTGTTGAATAGACTCGTCACTGTCTAGGCTTTGAATGGCACCAGCTTCCTTCAGCATTTTCTTGCTTGGTAATGCACATCTCAGTTCCTGATCAAAAATTGTTGGCTATTACTGTGCTATTTTGGGAACGTCTGAGTGCTTGTGGTGTCAAATGTGGGGCACTTTGTACTGTATTTTGCATAAGAAATCGTTGTGCTGGTGAGTGTCCATAAGTTTTGGCACATGTTATAGTGCTTTTGCCTGTAGGGTGTAGAGTTGTAGACAGAGTTTGATGCAGCACGTTTGAACAGAGCTAGTGATGTGCATTCATGCGACAGATGTTGGTGATACGTTGTGTTGATTGTCTCACCTGAGGCCAATAGGGCCCATGGTTGCGGCTTTGTGGTGAAACTTGCCCATTTTTCCCCCCCTTTTCCTTCCTTGCTGTCCTTGCTGCCCGATGCTGCTGCCACTGAATCCAGGGAACGGTGAGTTCCTGGCGCCTCCACAGTTGTTTTCATGGTATCAGTAAGAGCTTGAAGCAGGCAGTGCCCGCTGACGCCTGATGTGGTCTGGCAGCACCGCTTATATAATCCAGGGTACCTAGTGACTTGCAGAGCCCAGAATTGTCAGGGATAGCATCAAAAAGCCGGCCAAGTCGGAGAAAAAACTGACTGAAATGAACTTTTTGGCGTGCAGTAGATTGCGACGGTATACAGCGAGTACCCAGTATGTGTGGTCAGTGCACATTTGCGTGACATTCTTTTGCTTCGAACGCGTATAAGGCGTGCTGTCTTGTCCACCTAACTTGATTTTATATATCTTGTTGTTGCCTGCGAAGCGAGCACTGCTTGTACTGGTTTGATCTGTGCTGGTTGCTGCAGTCCTCAATAAGTTTGTGCTGGTGCTTATAAAGAATCAGAGTTGCAGCCAAAAGTATTCTCCTTTGAAGAACACTGAACCAGTAATGAGCAGTATTAACATTCGGTTTTACATCCTTGCTTGCAAACGTTAGATCCTTAGAAGAAAAAAATATGTAGCCACCTTTCTTTTTAATCAAATCAAATTTATTTTCACATCCACACATGATGTAGTGGCACAGACAAAAAGCCAAAAGTTTTTTACTTTACAGGCCCTGTTCAATTTTTGTTCAAAGCAAAAATTGATTCTGCTGCTTTTCTGGGCTATGTTGATGTTTTTACCGGCAGCAAAAGACTCATTTATTGCTGAGAAAATTAAATTTAAAGATGGAACATTATTTTCTTCAACTTGATTTGTTAAGACTGAAAAAGGCTCCCTGATTGCCATTTAGGAGTGGGTGGTCATGTAGCCTAGCCTCGGGGTTCAGCATGCTGAAAATTTGTCTTCATGAATCGCAGCTTGCTTGTCGAAGCGGCCGGTGGCGGCGATACCTGTTTCTTTTTTTTTCTTTTTTTTTGCTCATAAAAATTTTATTACGGTCTTTACGATTAGTACATGGTAAAATACCAGTGCAGACCAACTTCGAATTGGTCATTTCTTAACTCACAACATTTCCTTCAGGACAAAAATAAGCTTTGTAAAACAGCTGCAGCAAAGTTGTTTTCAGTGTGGCATTTACGGCGTGCAGTAAAAAGCTTATGAAGGGTTCATGTAGGCTGTCCATTACCATCATCCACTACGTTTTTCCATGTCTTCAGTGGTTAGGGAATTTTACCTGAAATAGTCGGGGAAACTGTGGAAAAGTTAGGGATATTGAAAAGTATAGCTTGCTGCCCTTGGCATCCTGGCTGAACCCAACAGAGTGTGACAAAGTACTCCAATGTATGCCTTGTATGGTGCTATGCATGCCTGTCCTTGTCAGTGCTTTGCATTGATGCAGCTTGCAGTGTGTTTGGCGAACTGCTTTGTCGCACAACTGGATGACTGCCAAGATGCGGTTCCTGATGCGAGGGCTCCTGATGATGGGGAGGGCGGGGATAACTTGCACGATAACGTAGTACTACTGCATGAATATGGCCATGTAGACTGTGCACTTTCAATTGAAGGAAATGCTTAAGTGGCTGCTCTCAAAATGGGACCTCCTCTCGCAGGGACTTTGCTTACGTGGCTCGTGACAGTAGCACCCGGCGCTTCATGTGCCACGTGTTCCGCTGCGACATGCCCGCGCGCATCATCGCCAATGCTCTGAGAGATGTCTGCAAGAAGATGGTGCTTGAGCGGAGCCTGTCGGACCCATCGGGTGACAAACGGGCCCCGCCAGCCGAGGAGCGCGCCCCAGCACGACGCCAGGGCTCTGCTTTGGACCGCCTGGCAAGCCTGTCAATGGGTGAGCTGCTTGACGTTTGTTGCATCATCTATGCATCAGTGTATCCATTACTTATCTCCAGCAGACATACGTCATCATTGGTTTAGGTGCTTCAGTCATGCATTTGTACAGTTTTGCTGAAGCAAGCTTTTACAGTTCTTTTCGTGCATACAATATATTGGCTAACGCAAGTATTCTTTTTTTTGTTAGTACTAAAATGACCATTCAAAATTTTTATTTGGGCAGAGGTGAAGGTGGGTTGACGTATTGTATTTGCACATATGCAGGGTGTTTAACTTAGACTGTCAGCAATTTTTAAAATAGTTTTTTGAATTTGGAGAGCACTTTTTTTGGCAAAGCATTAATTGTTAGTGGTGCAGAGTTGAACCTGGATATTTTGAGCTGCAGGCTATATTGAACACACAGGCCACCCTTTGAAAATCCTGTGATAGTCGCGCACTGTATTGAACTGCAATTTTACCGTTCATTGAATGTATCAAACTGCTCGCCACTCCTCTGCAAGTGGCGCTTCTCCTAATGGTGCTCTCATTTTTCACATGCAAAAACGGGTCGGCTGCATGGCCTTGTGCGCCCGCTGGAAGCACTCAAGCTGTTAAATCGTGTAATGAGCTCAGTGTGGGGTTTCGTTCAAGGGTGGCCTTTGGTCCCTTGTACTCATTCTCCATGCCTCATCGCTGTCATGTGGGAAAGGCAACCTAAAGCCTAGTGGCAGCCTTTGCCTCACGTGCTTTGTTCGCTGCGCCTTCAAAGGTATTGCAGAAGCGAACTGTGCCTTAATTTTAATGAGCGATTTTCTGCTTATAGTGTACTGGTAACAGGATTAGAAACCTTATGATAGCCAGTAGCTTATTCAGCTTTGATGCGAATCAGGTTAGCTATAGCAGTACCTATACTCTGTTTCAAGCATCATGTGCAACGCTGTCAAAGCTAGTGCTCTTGTTTACGCTGCCTGCATCCGCGACCAACAAAAAGTAATGTGTTATTTGTGGTGAGCGAAACATAGCAAATGTTTTGCCTGTAGGCTTACCACATGACACATTTGTCATGATCTTGATTAAATGCACTGTTATTGCTGACAACACGCTGTCGCTTTATTGTGCCATAGACCACTCCGGCACAGGACAAGCGCGGAGTTCCCTTTATTTTCCCGTCCGGACTACTTCCGTACCTTTCACGGCATTGCACCTGATGTATGAAACGGAGTATTGTGAGTGGCACGCTGTCAGCACCCCTCTGCAAGTGGCACGTCGCTGTGAGAAGAGCATCACTAGTGTGCACGCAGTGATTCCTTGCCTACAGATAAGCTTGTCTGCTGCCATTTTTATGTATCGAATTATGGATATACAGTCGAGCCCACTGATAATGAACACTACCGTCACGCCTCAGTTGTTCGTTATGTTTGGATTTTTGCAGTAAGTAGACTGGTAATAATAAAGATTACAACTGCAAGGCAGACTTTCATGACATGGTGACTATTCGGTATCCGTCGGTAGCCATCGCCTGGCCAAGTTTTAGCCAGCTGGTAAGTTTTTGCGCATTGCGATGAGCGGGGTGATAGCCACCATGCTTTTAGGCCAAGTGCGTCATGCGATCATTTCCTGCTTTTAATTATGGGACATATATCGGCCAGATGTGCAGTTTGTACCCGCAAGTATCTTTTCTGGGCGCTAACTGCTGACAGCCCTTCACAGAAAATCACGCTGAAGCTGCATGCGGCTGCAGTGGCGGTGGCCAGTTTTTGCGCGCCGGAATGTTCCACACTCTTTTAGTTTGTCTTAGCTTACGTCAGTTTTTGAGCCAAATAAGGTGCAGAGGCATAAGCTTAGCATGAACACAGTTCAAAAGAAAGGGCCTCAACGGCAAACTCATATGCAGTGCTGAAGTTTGCCAGGCGCAACTGCCTATCTGCTCTTGGCCAGGCAGTTAAGCATGCATATTTGACTGAGTAGGTGCTCAAACTCTCAGCTTGTAATATTTAATCTGCCTGCTGAGGATTGGTGATCAGTACATGCAGCGCAGGTGATAACTGGCGCAGTTGACAAACGTGCCGAAGCGCAGATTGAGTTTGCCTATCTTCCTGTAGTTTTGTTCAAGCACAATAAGATCTTATGACTCACCATGAAAGGATTTGTGGAGTCCTGCATTTGATGGGGAAGACAAGCAGTGATGGATGTGGGAAAAATAGTCATGTCGCACTGTTCTGATCTCAAAAGCAAGGTGATCATTGCGCAATCCTTCACTGCAAAAATTTACCAGGTTAGAAGTGGTTTCTGTAAGTTTCATTGGAGTCATTCCATAGTTGAAGCTTCAGATTATTGGAACATTTTTTTCCAGTACCTTGTCGTTCAAGTTATCGAGCTGTTACTGTAGAGAGTTTTAAAATAGCGCATGCCTGTTTGCACACACTAAACACAAGCTAACGGATGCTTCTCATTAGGCCTAGCAGCTGCTGAATCAGCAAAAGAAATTAAAAATAAAGCAAATTTATCTCTTCATTCATTCAAGATAAAGTGAAGTGAAAGCCTTGTGTATGCTTTATAGCCAGCTGATGTGCCAAGAAGCGCAGTGAAACCGGTGAGTTCACCCAAAAGCAAGAGGCTCCCGCATCAGTGTGCCACCATGTTGGCTGCTCTGTCTTCTTAAGCATCCGCCACAGGAGCATATGCGATCTGTGTGACATTACCATCCAGTTTCTCTGGCACTATTCTCTACACCCGAACCGCCGCATCCGCTTCTGGCACTTTGGCCGGTCAGGTGTCACTGAAAGTGGCGCTTTCAGAAGAGACGCAATTTATGTTATGTGCCCAGGCTATATCTTGCCACCCAGCAAGCAGTGTATTACCTGTCTGTTGTTTCCTACTGTGCCAGTGGGGAATGGAGCAGTGCTAAAGCCCCTCAATAAACTAAAAGTAATGCAAACCTTTGAAGAATGCCTCCCACTTCCTTCAATTCCCCTTGGCATTTGGCCCTCCCTTTGGCCGAATGCCATCACATCTTTTGGGGCTTTTTTTCTTGCTTTTGTTTTATTTCTTCCTTCTCCCATGTGGTGCCAAACAGCGCGAGTGGCGCATGCAGGCACCAGTGCGATACAATGTGATACAATGCGATATGTAGCACGGCCCTCTCCACAGTGCAAAACAATGCAGATGGCGCAAGTAAGCATCAGTGCAGTACGCATTGTGATCGTCTCCGTGGTGCATGCAAGCACCAATGCTGTACAATGCTGTATGTAGCGCGATCTCTCTGGAGAGCTTCTGCAAGTACAGCACCGTATAGGGCGAGCCACGGTTGAAAGAGGAGAGAATGAGTGGCGGCGCAGGAGGAGGAAAGAGGAGATGGCGCTACCTTTAGATTATTGAGGGGCCTTGAGCAGTGCAGGGCGTGTGCCGGTATCCTGGGTGCACCCTGAACTTGTTCTTGCGCAGGAGGCGAGCATTGTGAAACTGTTTGTGTTCTCCTTTCTGGGATGAATTTTAAGGTTCATAGATGCTATAGTCAGATACAACTCGTGAATGGAACGGCATTGGCCTCTTACCATGATGTTGTGGCGAGTAGCCTTGCATTTGCTGAGGCCATTATCAGCTTCCCGTTAGCAATGCGGAGTGTATTGACCGTAGCATCATGGCAATATGTTGACGCCACTGGGTGGAGGGCCTCCTTTGAGAGGGATTTGCCATTAGTTCTTGAGTTGTGTCAGACTACAGTCAAGTAGTCCCATGCAGAGCATGAGTTCCACATTACCAGCTCTATCATTCTGTGTACCGCGAAGCACCAGCCATGTATCTACCACACCGCCTGAAATGTAAGATGCTTTCCACTAGTCCCTTGCCCAATATGCAGTGCTATGCACCAGGTAAACACCGAAATGCTGCTCGGCAGTGTGGTTTCCACATGAATGCTCTAGTGTGGAAATGCCTCTACATTGGAATCTTGATGACACAATCATGGCTGATTCGTGTAGTATGATATGAATTTGCAAAGTGTCATGACTGAATTGCAATTTTTACAGTGCACAAAATTTTAGGTGTTATAAATGCTCCCTTGTGCCACCATGGATGGTGCAAATACGTGAGCCATGATCGTTAGCTAGTAACGCTGGCACACTGCAAGCGCATCGTCAACACCCCCGGTCGTGCAGCACACACTTACAACCATTGATTGGTGGCGTGCTGCTTGTACCTTGCAGCGCCGCAGTCGAGACATGCAGTATGCAGCTGCAAACAATGAGCACTTGGTAGCACCGTAACCATTGGTAGCAGTACATATCTGCAAGCTTCGCATATGTCCAGTACGTTTGGAAAAACAAAAACACATCAGCCCAGTATTGCAGTTTCCAGGATTCTTTTGAGCTGTAAATAAATTGCTTATGCAGAGGACGGGGTGGAGGGCCTGCTGCGGCCCATGGAGGAGCCGCGCAAGGTGCTGCGGGCCCTGTACCTCGGCAGCATGCCCGTGACAGCAGCCACGGGCATGGACGTGCTCAACGGGGCTATCGACACCCTGCTCGACCGCGTACCCCGTGCCCACTGGTTGCCTGTCCAGGTGAGGGATGAAATTTTGCCTCATTGCTTCAGATGCAACCTGTTAGCAAGGCGCTGTTGTTCTTTTTGTAGTAAAACCTCATTAATTTGGACTTTAATAAATGGAGAAATCCTTGAATTATACGAAGGCGCGAATTAACAAATCCCCCCCCCCCTCTCCCCCCCTTCCCTTTTCCCAAAATTGCTAAGAGCCGTTCACACTTGGTAAATTGGATTGACGAAAACCAGGGCATTGGTCGTCTGCTTTTGAAATGAAAATTACGCAGCATTGACGGTTTTTATGAACAGCATCAAATGCATACTGCTTGCACACTCTTGGGATTGTTAACGCAGGACTGCTCCAGAACAGTAAAGGTCTCCGTAGACTCCTTCATGGTGTGACACAAGAGCATTGAAGGTTCTTTACAAGTGGTGTCCTTCTATGTTTAGAGGTGCCATAGCACAAGCTGCAAACATCAATGACGCGCGCTTTTGCTGAATAAAAGAATAGAAAAATCACGCGGAAGGAGCCGAGGCAAATGCGTCAGTGCCGGAACGGCAAGATGCCTTCTGATGAGAAAATGGAAAGGCCAATGACACACGAATTAGTGTCCGTAACTGCGCAGAACTGTGCTCAGCTGGCTGGCCGACGTGTGTCCAAACTGCCATCGCTGGAATCTGGAGCAAAACGAGCTTTATGTGTGCAGACTGCGGTAAGGCACTGTGCATAGACCCTTATTTCAAGGAATACCTTACTTTGAAATACTATTGACCATTTTGCAGTTACGAGTGATTCTGACACTAAAATACTGTTCCTGAATTTTTTTTTTACTTTTTCTTCCCAACTTTACACATTTTTTTATATTCAAAATCCGCAATAAAATAATTTGACCATCTGGGAAAGTCCTTTTCCAAAAAATTCGACCCTCAAAAGGTAAAGTAGGGAAATGAAATTGTCCTTCTTGTAGAGTGTTTAACTGCAACAGCGTTTGGTTGGTCAGCATTTGAGGAATATTAACCAGTGCAAAATGACATGGCTCAAGCCAAGGGGACAGCACGCAAGCTAGACTTTCAAGTGACACTTTAATATATTGCAGGAGAGCTACATTTATGCAGTGTCTTGCCCTGCTGGTGCCACCAGCCACCAACCAGCTGCACTGGCACCACAGAAAGAGAACTCCATGGAGAGATGGCACTAAGAAAAATAGCACTTGCTCCAAGAGACGCAGTTCCAAAGACGGAAATTGTTGGGGTGGCGTTGCATATAAGACACTTTTCCTCTGGCAAATTCTGTCTGGAACAATGGTCCATAGTCATTAGAGACAAAAATTGGAGGGGACACTTATGCTCTGCACTATGAGTATGGTGCGATAGCTAATGGGTTAATGCCCATTTATGCAGGATTCTCTACTTAGCATTCATAGATTCCCTAGGAGTTCTCATACCGTTTCCGGCGCAGTGGTACAGCGTTAAGCGATGTGTCACTGCCCTATGATGGCAGGTCTGCCACCGGCAGATCTTGTGGGATCCAGGTTGCTCTTGCCAGCAACCTCTCGTGACCAATCATTAATTTAACTGCCACCTGTTATTCTGGGCAGTTTGCTCACAATCTGGTGGGCAGGTTGTGCTGGTGCCACAAGGTCACGTGACCAAGCTGGCCCATCTACCTCCTAGGTTGCTTCTCTGGGGATTTTTCGCTCATGGTCGGCGGCGCTGACGCCACCGGATTTTCTGCAACATCAGCTTCCTAACGCTATTGCGTTAAAATGCCGGTCCACACCAGTGTAGTGAAAAGGTTGCGTTATTGGCCAATTTGCGACAGGCGCTGAACAAGATCAAATTTCACACAGGCTATCGCAGTTTGCTACTCGCTTCCCAAAACCTCTAGTTTCAAGCAGCTCTTTCACTTTTACTACGAAAGCAGTACGAATGTCATGATGTGAAAATGCTGGCGTCATTTTGTCTGTAGCTTTGGAGAGTGAAGCCTCCACCCATCAGCCACCTCCCACCCAAGCGCCACCACCACTGATGCACCTGTCCACTTCACCGCCTCCTACCTCCACCCTCCAGAGGTGCCAACCACCACCAACCTACCTGCGTCCCCCCTCCACAAAGCCTTCACCCAATAAAAAGCTCCCACAGCAGTGGAATGCAAAAGCGAAGGTGAAATAAAATTCAAAAATGTGGTGGGAAAGCCAGCTACCCTCCAGAAGTGCCACCCGCTTCGCAGGGGGTTGCCCACCCACCAACCACTGCCGCCCTCTAACCACCTCCCCACCCCACCTTCACCCTCCAAAAGCACCACTCACCTCCACCCACGTTCATCCTCCAAGAAAATTCTGTCGCGTGCTCGGAGCCTCAGCTTATGGTAAAAGCACCCATTGGAGTCAGAGCATCAAAGTAACCACCGAGAGTCAATGTAACTGCTTCCGCTAAAGTGTTGCATCAGATGTTTGATTGTCTCGTCAGTTTTCTGTTGCGTGGCGGCTAGCTGATTTGCTGGTCCTGTTGGTATGTCATATTCAAGCTTGTTATTGTCTTTACCAGCGCCGCAGTGGCTCAGTGGTTATGGCGCTCGGCTGCTGACCCGAAGGATGTGGGTTCGATCCTGGCCATGGCGGTCTAATTTCAATGGAGGCGAAATTCTAAAGGCCTGTGTACTGTGCGATGTCGCTGCATGTGAAAGTACCCCAGGTGGTCAAAATTTCCGGAGCCATTCACTATGGCTTCCCTCATAGCCTGTGAGTCGCTTTGGGATGTTAAACGTCCCCAGAAACCATAAACCTGTTGTCTTTACCAGTTGCCACATGTCATTGTCAGTGTCTTGCTGCTTATAAAAAAATATGAATGCTGACTAGCTGAGTTGAAAGGAGCACGTTTTAGCTCCCAGCATGGAGTCTTTGTTCACCTTGTTCATTTGTCTGTAGTCCGTGCTAAATCTTATCTTTTCTAGCTTGCAATTCCTCTTGCAGCATTGCTAAGGTTTGCTTGCATGGTGTTGTTTCAACATATGGAGAATTACTTGCTCTTGAAAACAACATTGGCAGGTGTAGGCATATATATCATCCCCTTTTGTTGGCAGGTGGCAGTGGCCCCTTCAACAGTGACAGTGACGCTGGATCCAGCAGGCGGTGGGCGAGGCCAGGTGCTGGCTGAGTGTCGAGTTCGCTTCCTCTCATTCCTGGGCATTGGCAAGGAGGTCACGTGAGTGGAGCTTCTTTTGCATTCACCATTGTGCTTTGAAACCGACTGAGTGGCATTCATTGCTTCATATGCCACCAAGCCCACATGCGTGAAGCAGCCAGGCTCGATTGCACTTCGCATGAGCAGACAAGTGCAGTAAAACATCGTTTAAAAGTCTGTTAAACCATGTGAAATATTTGAAACAGGTGAGTTTTCGGATTGTTTAAATTGTTTCGGATTGTTGTAGCATCTTGAAAAAAAAAAAAGGGGGGCTGTCAATTCTTGTTCAGCTATGTGCAGCGCCTTGGAACTGCCACCATTTCCCTTGGCAAAATCGGGGCCAGCATTTAGCGACTAAAGTGCGGGTGAATTTGTCACCGCCATTGCCACGTTTGGAGAGCATGGAACAATCCAGAACAATAATGCCAATCATTGGCATGATTGTTGCGGCTATGTTTTGTTTTATTCTTTTACTGTATATGTACTTCGCATTGCTTTCGCAATAAATCATTTGATAGTCAATGCTTCTCTGTTGTTTCCATCTCGTCCTATCCTTGTTGCGCTGTTGAGGCAATATGCATCTCTTGTGCATCTCTAAACCATCCATTTTGTTTTAGCTCCCTTCCTTCCTATTCTCTTTTGATTCCTTTATAACCTTTTTTTTTCTCTTTATGCTTTGTGAGATATTGTGCGAAGAAAAAAAAAACCTAATCTGAATGGATCCCAATGGGGCCGTGCAGCATGTTCTCAAAAGAGCAGGGTCTGAAATCCCACTAGAATGAGCCAATATAGAAACAAGTCCAGTGGTTCTTTAGGCCAAGCCATAGATAAATGGCAGTATTTAATAACTAGGCTACCCCTGTGTCTCTAAGGCAGGTGAAAGACAAAGAAAAGAGCGCAGTGGAAGATCCCACAAAAATTGCACAAAGGCGATGGTGGGCTGACTAAATTTCCACAAAATGTTTTTTTCTTCTCTTTGCCACGAAAAGGTGTCACTTTGTTTGCTGGACCACACACCGCTGGAGCGCTCTACACGAGAGTGATGCAGACTGTACTTGTTGAAGGAATATTTGCCTTTTCTGGGGCTGCACCAATAGCCAGGTCTTCTGTGTGTGCAGGAACTGCGGGTTCATCATGCACACTGCCCAGGACCAGTTTGAGGCGCACGTGCTGCACTGTGAACCATCTGCGGGTGCCCTTTGCAAGACCATTGAGGCGGCATGCAAACTACGCTACCAAAAGTGCCTCGATGCGCACCGGCAGCTCTCCACTGGCTCCCCACCTGCACAGCAGCAGCCACCGCCCACCAAGGTGCTGTAGCTGTTACTCATGTCCTGCAGCTTTTAAACTGTACTTAGTTTAAATATGTCCACTTACTTGCTGAATGATGGCGTCTGAGGTATTCCGTGAAAGAAAGCACATGCAAGAGCTTTTATTCATGTTGGACCAGAAAAATCTGTTATTTTGGTTTGTCGCTGACGCGACCTCTCAGCTGCTAGTGCAGCATTGAAGATATTAAACCTGATCCTAACTTCTCCATTAGACCCCATTTTTGGGCAAATGGGCGCGTAATTGCTACCACAGATTTGTACCCACGCTTGATATTTCGTATAACATCAAGCTTCTCATTGGTGATGAAAACTCGGAGCTTCAACCTGATTCAAGACGCACTGGGAAGTGATGTCACTTTGGAAGCACTGGACATGGGATGCACATGATCCAGAGCAATGACAGTAATCACCACTGAATCACAGCCACACCATTCAGCCACGAACGTGCCAACGGCGGCTGCAGCACATGGAAAAAACTGAAGGTTCCTGCAGCTAGTTGAGAGTAAAAGTTAATGGAAAATAACTTGGTAATCTTCAAATTACTGATGACTAATTTGGGGAAACGAACTGCAGAGCATGATTGAGGACCTAGAGGGGCA
This sequence comes from Amblyomma americanum, assembly GCF_052857255.1. Taxonomy (NCBI): domain Eukaryota; kingdom Metazoa; phylum Arthropoda; class Arachnida; order Ixodida; family Ixodidae; genus Amblyomma; species Amblyomma americanum. The sequence goes on from NC_135500.1 coordinate 156,427,224, forward strand.
AAGCGAAACAGTGGGTCTGAAAACCAATACAGTAGAATCTCGGTGATACGAATCTCACGGGGTCACGAAAAAATTCGTATCATGAGAAATTTTGTATCATCCAAACGAACAAAAATTCGTATGCAGAAGCATGAAAAATGCATTCACACAGATGTGTTTACGGCCGAGAGTATTTATTTGCTGCTGTGCGGCCACAGCTCACTACTCGCAGTGCATACTGCGCGATTAGCGATCACGACTTTGGTGATGTGTAACAGCGCACCGCATGCTCGTGGTGCGTACCGTGCGATTAGCGATCGCAACGTCAGCGATGTGGGCGCAGCGCTTAGTGCTCGAGGGTGCGATTGTGGCTCGCACGTTCATGTCATCCGTAGAGGCGAAGGAGAAGATTCGGAAGATCCGAAATTCCGCACATCATACACAATGCACTCTGGCCGGGGAATTTCGCGAATTTGCATCGTCGCGAAATTCGTATCAATCCGGTTGGGTTCGCATCACCGAGATTCTACTTAAGCAAAAATCTTAACGTAATGTTCAACAGTCTCGCAAGGACACAACAGTTTACAACAGGAAGCGAAGCATCGGAAGTCAGGGATTGCATCTATCTAGAGTAAGTGACTTACAGACCCAGGCCACAAAAATGAAGGGACTAGGAGAATAAGAATGGAGTGGAGTGCATTTTGCTGTTACTGTGAGGTCATGAGTAACAGCTTACCAGTATCCTTCAAGCGGGAAGCAGCCGCCGCGGTGGCTCAATGGTTATGTTGCTCAGCTGTTGACCCAAAAGACATGGGTTTGATTCCAGCCACGACGGTCTCATTGTGATGGAGGCAAAGTGCTAAAGGCCCGTGTATTGCGCGGTGTTGGTGCACGTTAACAAACCCCAGGTGTTCAAAATTATCCGAAACTCTCCACTAGGGCGTCCCTTATAGCCTGAGTTGTTTGGTATGTTAAACCCTATAAAACCATACACCTCAAGAGGGAAGCACATAACAGTTGTGTCTTGCCATTACTCACCAATGGTGCGAAACCTTGGAGGCTAATGAAACGGCTTGAACTTACCTAAATTGACGTTGCAGCAAGCTATGGAAATAAAAACAATAGGGGTGTAAGGTTAAGAGACGAAGAGAACAGAGTAGGTCAGGGAACGAGCTCAAGTTTATGATGTCCTAGTTGACAAGAAGAAGAAATGGCTAGGTCATGTAATGTGAAGGAAAGATGGTCCGGTGGTCCCTTAGGGTAACATAGTGGATTCCAAGAAAGGGCAAGCATAGCAGGAGGCAGCAGAAAATCACGTGTGCAGTTTAGATAAGGATGTTTGTAGGGACAAGGTGGCTGCAGCTGGCACAAGACAGTGTATTGGAGGGATGCGGGAAAGGCCTTTGTTTTACACTGGGCGTAAGCAGATGATAATGAGCCTATTCCTAGAATATTCAGATCCCTGTGCGTAGGTGAATCAATTTCTTAGCAGAAGAAATAGAAATGTTGGCATCATGTGCACTGTGACTAAAACCGCTGGCACCAGGTAGCCGTGGTTAGCTGCGATGGTGAAATTCTAGTTTGCACTGCTAGAAGGTGTATGCAATCACATGCATGCACACCTCAGTGACTCAGTGCTTTGCTACACAGCACACTTGAGCTGAATTCCAGCTGGTTTGTCTGGCACTGCATTTGACTGCCCCGTATTCTGTCTGTGTGCTTAGCTGCTCCACGGGGGCATCCTCAGACTATCGAGTGTTTCTCATGGAAAGCCGACACTGAAAGGAAACAAAAGCGTTGTCACAGGCTAATTGCGTGTGACAGAGTGCCTGTCTGGTGCTGAGAGTAGTGGGTTTCCAATGCAGGTGCTGTCGCTGAAAGGAGTTCTGGGCAGCATCGTGGACCGTGCCATGGGAGTAGTGCAGCAGGTCTCCTGAAGCCGTTTTCTGTTGAGCTTTGTTTGGTTTGGTTCTGCACCTGAGCAGGCGTGCCCACTGTGGCCCCCTGCCAGATAGTGCAGCTTGTGGATTTTTGAGCCATGTTGGTTGGAGTTGGTGGCCCAATAATGCAATAGTGACTTCACACAGATAATGGTGATCTCTCTGTCATAGTCTTCGATGCTTTTCCGGGCATCAAGGTCGCATCGCGCAAGCTCGCATGCTCTGCCGTACGTGTGATGTGAAGAAAAGCATTCCAGGCCTGGAGCCAGCTGCTGACTGAAGCTGTGGCACCCTGCTGCTCCAGACCAGAGTTGCATATCAGGCACAGTTGTTCTCTGCCCTCCTGCATTTCAGACACAGCACTGAGCCTTCCCCTATTTATTTGTCACCTTGGTGGCCGTTGGGACCAGCCAACTGTTAGCTTGTTTCTGCAGTCAGCAATATCCCTGTCCCACTGATTCTGTGCAGTGGCATCCGAGAGCGGGATTGGCCTCCGTTCTTTCCCCTCTGTGGCAACACTGCCTTGCACTGCAAAGCCACTACAAGTGCAACCTTTTTATTTGTTGGCCTGGTGGACACACCGCACCTTCAGTGCCAGTGTGCTTTTCAGCTAAATGGACAAAGTGCAGCCTTGGCTTGAGGAACTGTGTGCCCCAGCGTAATGCACTATATGCCGAGCTGCTCATGCAGTGTCATAACCAGCATGCTTTTGTGAAACGTGGACATTGTGGCTAGGGTCAGTGCACATCCTGTGCAGACTGCAAGCTCCACCCACGGGATGCTTTCTTCCCTTCGTGTCTTTTTAAATGTTTTTCACACACATAGGGCCAAAGCTGATGCATCACATGGGGCAGCAGGGTGTGTATGTGTGTTTCTTCTCCCGCAATGAACCAGCTGCTGCTTTTGTAGCACTGCCCAGGCAGTGTTTGTCTTGCATTGGGCGAAGCTCGCCGACCTAGCAGTGCAGTGTGTGGGATGTGCTGTGCATGCATTGCATAGTATATGCGTGCAGAGGGCATGCAGCCAGGCTTGCATTGCGCGAAAGTGGCTGTGAATAGCCGGTCCTGTCCCTTCGTGAATGGGAGCTGAAGTTGGTGTCTGTTACGCATTGAACGAGCGCTTAAGTTAACATTTACATCATCAATAACTAAACACTGCTGGTACGCCGTACTCATTGCTTTTAAACTGACAACTTTGTACAACATACTTGTTTGTCCAGAAACACTGTGACCACTGTGTGTGGCGTAGTATGACTACTCCACGTGCCGAGGCTGAGGTAGTACACCTACAAAGCAGTTCATTGTTGTGGTCACAGTCAGAACCATTGCAAATGAACAATTTTATGTTTTGGTCGCACATACCCGAGTGGAACTGCAGTGGGTGCATTTAGTTGCCTTAACTGCTTTGTTTTGTCTGTTTGATGAGAAGGCTATTGCTGTCGGAGAAAAGAATAAGGAAATAAAAGTTGCTCTGCAAGCTTACTACCCTGTGTCATTCTTCACTATATGGATGGGTACTAGGGCAACAAGGTTTCTTGTGTGGGTATTTGCACGACCACCACACCCTATGTGCCTGCACGGTGGTGGGAACATAAACATGCCCTCCTTGGCAGGTGGTGTGTGGAGAATTGGTAGCACGCAAACAGCGGGACGCAAAAGTATCAAATACTTTCTAGCTAAAGAATTTGAAAAATGTAAGCACAGGAGACTAGCAGGAACGCAAAAAATCAACATGTTTATTTGCACAGCACTTCGGCATCCACAACTGGCTGGATTTACAGGTAGCGAGGAAACCTAGGAGTTTGACCTGGCGTGCAGGCGAAGGAAACTGTAGCCACTGAAAATGACGCACCTCGCGACATGGGCAAGGAGATGCCCCGGAAATCGGTTGCAGTGACTGGTGTCGCCTGCACAAAGGGAAAGCAATGTCCGCGTACCGTTAGAACAGCATGGAAGCATGCCTCCACAGACTGCACTCCACGAGAGTGCTGTCCCAAGCAGTCGCATAGTGCACATAAACAATGGAGGTCCGGTTTATCTGGCGGCCCCCTCTTTGGCAAGCATCCGTGGGGTGTAACACTAGCAACCATGCACTTCGGTGAGCCAGCTTTCGAAGTCTCGCGGCAGGTTGGTCTGCGGCGTCCTCTGCTGCTGCAGCGGGGGCTGGTCGACGGACGGCCGAAACCGCTTGACTTCGTTATGTGAAGGGGGTGCCACCGGCATGGCTCGCTTGAGGCCACAACGGAATGCCACCCTGCGTGTGAAAATGGAGTGTAACTGGTCTCTGTTGGTGTGTTTGTGCTCAGGTTTTGTTTAACACTGCGTAGAGCGGTGGTAGTGCTTGCATTCTTCGGCCACAGTCGGACAGCAGCAGCCGCGTCGTCATTGAAAATGGTTTTTCAGTTCCACACCATTTTTATCAATTGTGAACGTAGGACAGCGTTTGCTTTACTGTACCCCAAATTTCAATGAGTTTGGGTTTGGTCTCTAATTCGCCATCTGCTTTCTTCCATCTGCTGGCTGGGGGTTAATGCTGCATATGAAAATCTCTTCTTGTGTATTGCATGCAGCAGTACTGAAATTCTGCGGTGCTGAACTGTTAAAAAAAAGTTCTGAAAGTGCAATGCTTTTCTCGACTAGAACACTAATATCACACACGAACAGGGCAAAACTACGGGCAAACGTGTGTGCCCGCCACTTGGACTGCTCCGCCAATTAACGCACTTTAATAAGCTTGATGAAAAAACTAGGGGCCTTTGTAGCCACATTTTTATGAAAATGCCATAGCGTTTCGAAGTTGGCCACCCCCAAATGTTCTAAAGGACCCCCGAGATTTTGAAAGTAGGCATATCCCAGAAAATGGTGGATAGATGAAGGTGGCTTAGTGAGGATTAGTGGGTGTATTAATTAGCGTGGAAGAGCGGGCCGGGCTAGTATAGTTCCATATCCAGAGGAAGGGATATTACGGTTACTAAACTGTTTGCTATTTCGAACCAGGTGCTGCCACTAGACGTCTCTTTGCGCGCTGCAGAGCGCAGAGGACACGGAGTTCGGGCACTCTAGACAGGTCAGTGGACGACATGTACTCTCCATATAAACACTAATTAGCCATCTTTCTGCCTTAAGTTTCGAATTCTATTTCCTTTCAGGGGTGAACAGAAGCCCATGGTCATTGCTTGATTCAGTGGGTATGCGTGATTTGTTTTGACTAGTTTGGCGCTGCATATCTGCTGTGTTGTTAGGTTAAAAGAATGTTTTCAAGTACAGTGTATTCCAGACAAGGAGGTTTGGTGCCGGAAGTGTTGGTGATGCGAACTAAGGCGCATTCGAAGCAAGTCGAGGCTGTCGCGCAGGCGCGCTGTGTTTCTCGGCATAGCAGGTGTCGTCTGCGAGGCTCGAGTGTATGACTGTATATATGACCAGTTGAGCCGAGTAGTAGCTGCTGGCCACTTACACTTTCTGCTAGTCAGCGACGATGCTGTGAATCGCCTCTATTCTGCGACATGCGTGTCACTCAACAGATAACGGCATCTGTAAGGGAGGGATGTTTTTCTGGCCTCGAAGTTGCAGATGCTGCAAAATGAGTTTATTCTGGATTTCACTGTAAACAGCACACAACAGGAACTTGACTGCTAGTTTTCAGCCCCGACCGCAAAGGTTCGCCGGTGGCGTACATAGTTTTCCAAACTGATGGGTAGGTCGCGAAACTTCAAACATGCCCTGACTCGCATCATGTCACTCCTAAAAACCGAGAACATGGTTTCTCCACCCGTGTAGGCGGACATCCATGTAGAATTAGACTGGAAGGAGCCACTTCTTTGACTCTATCGTGTTTCGCGCTGCTTTCGGCTCGTGGAACTTTTATATTGCACCATGTGATCATATGCGATCATGTTTAATGCCCTTAAGGACGAAACCAGTGCTCTGTACAGTTAAGTACATACCAGTAAACTTCCCTCTGGATCAACTACTGCTGACCACACGGGTGCTATCATCGCTGCCGAGCAAGCTTTCGTGGGCACAAGTTCGCCCAATAAACAATTTGACTATACGCCCGCCTGCGGTCACCACCACACGACTGCATTTTCGACAAGGCCATTGCCTTCATTCCTGGTAGCATCTTAATTCTGGGAGCAAGGGCTCGTCTGCCAATCATAAATGAGCATATCTGAGAACAAACGTGACTATACAGAAACTTCCGTATTTACCTGTCCGGATTTTAAAAAAAACCTGTGTGCCAATCTAATGGCCTAATTGATAGCAAACATCTCTCACAAGATAGCATAAGATGGAATTAAACATTGGTACTTGCCTGTTTTTTTTTTGTAGTTACTGAAATACTGATATCGCACGTGCGGGTACAATTTTCGGAAAGGTTGGCTGAGCAGCCGAAACAAGAGGCTGCGCCCCTGCCGGCTGGAGAAGCAGCCGATGGCATCTAAGCAAGTTGTGCGGTTGCCTGAAGATACTGTTTCATCTGTTCGTTAAAATTAGTCAAAATGAAGAGATCGCACCTCTAACGAAAGTTAAACGCCACAAAAATACAACATGCAATTCAAGAACACGCAACTCGCCCACCCACCGACCCAGGCTTTCGGTTGCTGCTTTGTCCGGCAGGATCATCTGCTTGGCTCACGTCATAGAAAACTGTACTCGCAGCCGACAGAAATTGCTCTTTAATTATAGAAAATGCAAGCAAGTACCGATGATTAAATATATTTCAAAGAATTAACGTAGCCCATAATATATGCGTCCTTGCAAACGATGTTTGTCCTCGATTAGGCCAGTACATTGCGCAAATGACTTTTTTTTTTTAATTTCGACAGATAAATACGAAAGTTAGATCGGGCATGCGACGTGCTTGGCTATGTTAAAGCAGTCTGAAAGGAGAAAAATGCTTGCCTGTGAGCGTCGCCCGACGCTGCTATCGTCCTCTGCATGAGGTCGCGCTCGAACCAGTCCATAGCTTCCATGGCCGAAGTATAACGCTGAGGCAGCAAGCGCACGAGGCGAAGAGAGCAGCGCAGTGAGCTCGTCTGTTGGCTCACGTCGATCAAGACGCTGTAAACAGTGGAATGGAATAGCTCGTTGTCCGCACCTTATGAAAGCAAAATTGAGAACAAGCCGGGACTTGCGTCAGCATGGAAGTCGCAGACAGCAGCAGCAGACGACGCACCGGCCACGCGCATGAGCGTGCAGACGCGCTTTTTGGCGGCCGCCGCCAGAGGACGCGAAAACGAAGAAGCGGCGCTCATCGCGGAATTTTCCACGGCCGGCAACGCGGGAGAGGCGCTTTCGCTCCGCGCTTGCTTTTGCTCTTTTTTGAGAAAGTGAAGGGGCCGTTAGCGACCAGAACAGCGAACTGCAAGGCGCACTCTTTTTCTTTTGTTTTGTTAGCACAGAATGAATTGCACACAGACCCGCACATGTGCTATTCCGGAGCCACGCTGCCGCTCTTCCGTTTTGTAATTACATATGTATATAGGTACCCCAAAAACCAGCACTCATTGTAAACGTTATTCGTGCGATCTGCCCTCCCCTCCTAACCTTCACTTTATTTTATATCTTTAAGCATAACGGCACACATTTAGTTTTTACTGCAGCGATCGAACACAATAAGAGCCGTTAAGCTGCGTAAAATCTAAATAACATTACCGATTTATGGAAGCGGGCAGCGAATACCTTGGAAGCGGTGTTTTTGCCGGACAGTAGCAGTAGTTCTTCTACGACGACCGTCCGACTGCGAAGACCGCGCGCGGTGTTCTGATCTTCCGTTGGCCTCCGTATGCGACTCGCGCATTGGGCACCTAGCGTCCACAAGGAGAACTATGCGCGTGCTCGAGTCGAGCAGGTTTGGCAGCAGTCCAGGTCGACCACTGATAGGTAATGCGCTTGAGCTTCGATATATATATTTTTTTGCACTTGAAGCTTGCTAGTTTCAGCGAATAAGCTACATAAACGGCGTTCATTATCGTTACCTTACCACTACTGGAAAAATCGTTTCCACAGCAAAGAGAGCTCTTGAGTGTGAGTGGATCGAATATATACTTTCCCATGCATGGATCGAAGTGCCCAAGAAAAACAAATGGAGATTTGAGACATGTGCTCTGCAGTTCTGTCGTCAAGCGTATCACACATCACGGCGCTGTATGCTTTATATGTCGAATAAACGCAAGCGGGCCATCACATTTACATAGTCGATGGTGTTGCCTGATTTTTTTTATACTTTCTAGTTTATATAATCAAGGACATACTTCCGCTTCTGCCAGTGTTGCCGTGCTTTTGTGAGCGTTACTGCCAGCAAGTAAAAACAAAATGTGGCTAAAACATGCGTAACCAGCTTAAACTGACTGAATATCGTTAAGGTGTTCCCGATTAATAAGCATCATGCGCAGAAAATCTGCATGCATACGATATCGTGCTTGGCTGCCATATGCGCGCAGCTGAGCGCAAGCATACGTCGCACAGATGGTAATTATAATGTCTACTGCCGTCAGGACGCAGATTAAACATTAACGCCAACTTGTGAGATTATTGCATCTCGATTTTCTATTCCCAGAAAACGTACTCGTTGCTGTTGCGCTTCTGTATGCTAGCTACTGTAATCGACCTAATTATCCTAGCTGCAATGCATTGAAATAACAAAGACAGTGCAAAGCTCAAGCAAAATACGGCACAATGATGAGCTGTTATCGAGCTGTAGTGTGCGAAATCATGCACTGGCGAATGACTTTTGATTTGCGCTTTGTTTTTTTTTTCTTTTTCACTTTTAGCTGCCAGAGCGTTTACGCCACGTGTCGTCTGCTCAAGCAGACGGCTGTAGAAATCAGCATTTCAGTCAGCAGCGTGTTAAACGACGCATAACATTAAAACTGCATTGCAGGATCTAATACTATAAACAAAAATTACCAAAATGCACTATGGTGTAGAAACAAGGTTAGGGAAAAATGAATAGCAATAATAATTATTCGGGAATTTTCCGCACAAGCTGGGGTTTTCTGCAGTAGTTTCCGTTTATAGCTTCCGACCCTGAGCAACACAAACTCGAGCATTGTGTTCCCACTGGCGTATATAGTTTCTGAAAATTTGTTAAGCTTTGCGCCTACCGGTTACGTAACCATGCAACCACTCGAAATCATTACAAAGCATAAAAAAATTAGGCGAGAGCGTCCGGCGATAACGCGAGAACCTTGCAGCCTAGTCGTAAAAAGTAAAAAAGGACAGAGTCGTCCCCCCTCTCCCCCTCCTTTCCTGTGATCACACCACGTGGTAGCTAGCATACGGTGCATGGAGAATGGAGAAAGGAAAGATACGGTGGACATCTACCATTGCGAGTCGTCCCCCCTCTCCCCCTCCTTTCCTGTGATCACACCACGTGGTAGCTAGCATACGGCGCATGGATAATTGAGAAAGGAAAGATACGGTGGACATCTACCACTGCGCGCGCATGCGCAACCTAGAGCGGTAAACTACGACTAGGTCAACCGTTTTGCCGTCGGCGCCACCGCCATGGGCCGCGCAAACGCGCGTGATAAAACATACCAACACAAAAACATTAGGGATTGACTCGGATCGAGAGCGAAAATGGGAGAGGGAGCGGCTTCACGCGCTTGGTGCTGGCCGCCTACATCACGCTTCCTCCAGAGTTTTTTTTTTTCTTCCACCGCCATTTTATTTTTTATGTCTAGGCTACAAGCACTTCAAGGTTATCGCCGAATGCTCCCACCCTAGTTTTCTTTCCTCCATTGACGACTCGTTGCCTGAAAGCCGCTGGCGGCGAGTCTGCTAACCTCTGCGGTTTCCATATTTCGGCGGTTTCGACTCAGTGAAAGCCCTTGTTGAGGGCTCCAGATTTGGCAACGGCCTAATTACAGTGAACTATATACACCGTAGCCTAATCACCAATGCGAAATTTAGCCTGCAGCTCCGAACTCTGCTTCAAAAAATGACTGGTTTCAGCCACTCCGCGAATGCTTACAGATGGCAGCGCCATCTGGAAGCAACAAATAAAGCCTTGCCAATTTACTCTTGTGCTTCATCTTTTAGATCATTTTTAGACTGCTATATCTATAGATTTTTGTTGGCAGCGGTTGAGCGGTTATCAACAACCTTTCAACAATCTTGGCCATAGATCTTGACGTTTGCAACTAGAATACGGTTTATATTATTCGCCGCGAGCGGCGCGGCAACCCGTAAACACTTAAAGCCCCTAAATTTTCTGGGGCCGTCATAAACACTCGAATTTTGGCTACCTCAAACCACGACCTGTACCACGGTGTAAGAATAATATACTGCCTGCCTCAAACCCAACTTCAAACTGCCGTTTTTTTTTAGCATCGACCCTATGCAGAGTCCCACAGCTGCCGAATTTAGCAGCAGGCTTTCACCATCATTTTGTTTCAGAAATGACTTTTTTTTTCACTTATATACGCAATTACTGCATGGTACGTACCGAGAAACAAAGAGGCAGTTGGTGAAGCGTTTGTGTGCGCTAGAGTGGAAACAGTACACTGCAAGTTTGAAAAAAAAAAAATGAAAATGATCTTTGGGAAAGGAAAATTTGAAAGCAGATATTTATAGCAAGAAAAGGCACGCACAAAATTGCCAGCGATGATGGTGATAGCTCCGACGCCTCGCCAACAGCCTGCCTCGCCAAGCCAAGCTTCCTATCAATATGCCGAGATGGTTGCTTTCCTACCACATCAACTACATGCCCATAGCAGAAAAGGAAAAATTACCGTCGGGTTGCTCGGGTCACGTCGCTGCTGCTTTTTTACCTCCATGGCTGATGCCGTGCAACACGCGCTAGTTTGTCGAGCGTTGCGAGCCAGGCGAATCCTACCGCGAACGAAGCCAAAGCACCTGAGTTACACTACTGAGCATGTTAGGCTATGCGGCCACTCCGGCTTCTCCGGTGGGTATTTGCCACACATCAAAAGTTTGCGCGCGTGCGTGCGAGCCCGTGTGCAGTGAGGTGGGCGCATCAGGAGCGCGGTGGCACCAGAATGGATCTGAAAAAGGTGGTCGACATACTCGAGCGCATTGCGCCACCCTCGACAGCAGCTTCGTGGGATAACGTCGGCTTGCTGGTGGAACCCAGCGGTAATCCCGTCGTAGAGAACGTGCTTCTCACGAATGACCTGACCCATCAGGTGATGGACGAAGCTGAAGAGCAGAACGCCCAGCTCATCGTTTCCTACCACCCGCCCATATTCGCGCCGCTGCGGGCGCTTCGTCAGTCCGAATGGAAAGAGCGGCTCGTGATCCGCTGCCTCGAGAAAGGTATCGCCGTCTACTCGCCGCACACGGCGTGGGACGCGGCCGACGACGGCGCCAACGACTGGCTCGCTGCTGGCCTGGGTGGCGGCGGCTCGGAGCCACTGGCGGCCGATGGTGGCCGTCGGCTGCACCTTGCACCGCCCGTGCCGCTGGACGAACTCGCCGCGCAGCTCGGGGAACACGTCGGTGCACCGGGGCGCCTGCGACTCGCCCTGGCCGCGCGGCATACCACGCGCAGCGCGGTGTCGCGCGTTGCCCTGTGCGCGGGCTCGGGCACGTCCGTGCTGCGAGGAGCGTTCGGCGAAGCCGAGCTGCTCGTGACCGGCGAAATGTCGCACCATGACGTGCTGGACGCGACGCAGCGTGGAGCGTCGGTGCTGCTCTGCGAGCACGCAGTCTCGGAGCGCGGATCGCTGGGCCGCTTGGCTGAACGGCTACAGCGGGAGGCGCCCGCGCTCTCTGTGGGCCTCTCGCGGGCAGACACCGGACCCCTTCAACTCATCTAATCCCTTTATTGTATCACTTGACCGGTTTCATGTGCCACAGGCCATCGTTGAGGTAGTGCACGTTGTCCACGCCAATACCCTTATTGATGCTGGCTCTGCAAAAAAAAAAAAAAGTGCACAGTTGCATGTTACTGTGGGCACAGGCATCCTCCACGTCGTTTACAATACCAGCTAGTGTTCATGACATTAACAGTGTTCCCAAATAGCAACAGTTTTTGCTATGGTTTCTGAAATTTAATTCTGTTCTTGAAATTACTCAGCACAACTAGCTAAAAGCTCTACAGATATTTGTAAGATGGGCAAAATGCAGTCCTCTGTTAATGATACTGCCTGACTCCGTAGACACAGCTAGTGATCTTCATGTAGCAGCTGAAGAAGAAGTTCAAGACTTACATGTCATCTGTGGACATCACTGTGAAGCCAACAGCCAGTGGGTGCTGCTTGCCTTCAGCCATGATCGCCTATAAAGACAATCAAGGACCACAACGCCACTGCCTGTGGCCGATAAGTTGCAGTGCCTACAGCCTTTCCAGCTTGTTCCTCCTGCCAGATGCCATAATGTGTTTTTACTTCTTATGATCTGCATACTTCTCTTTACTGTTGTATATGCACACACTGATCTTTGTCAACAAAATCATAATACGTCACCTGTAGTTTTGAGCATTTTCTAAAAGCAATGCACAAATCCTGAGCTTTGTTTATTGTACCTATTTCAATGCTCCGCTCTGCCAGACTGGGAAACCAATGAAAGCCTAAAGCCTGGGCTCTCTCTTTCTAGGCATGCACAGTTGAATGGAATTTCCCACCTTTTTGGAAAAGTAAATGACATGCAGTTTGATGAGATACACAGTGCATGAAATTTAGCGCAGACTTCCTCCACTCTGCTGTGTTGCTGCAATGATGCAAGTGACCCCACTAAGCCTGTGTGTTCAAAACTGAGGTGCCGAGCTCCCTGAATAAAAAGAATTTATCTTGGTACCTGGCCCGCATATCTGTTAAAACCTCTCAGATGTCCTTCACTGCTCCTGACAAAAATAATTTTTTTCTCCTATTGTATAAATGGTCTTTAGAAGCCCAAAAAAGAAAATTGAAAATTGGTTTCTTAGGAAAGGAAATGGCACAGTAACTGTTTCAAATCTTGGTGGATACCCAAACCATGCTGTAAGGGAAGGGATGAAGGTGGGAGTGAAAGAGGAAGGGAAGAAAGAGGTGCCGTAGTGGAGGGCTCCGGAATAATTTCGACCACCTGGGGATCTTTGTGGGTAGGGGGCTGTGAAAGGTGGTCCCCACGAAGTTGCGATACGCCCAGGATGCTAAAGGATGCCACTCCACAATTATCCCCCAGCAAGAATTTTTTAGATGCGTATTGTGGAAGCTGAGTTAATCTGTAGTCAAAATTTGAATTTGCACGTCTTTGCGCCTTTCCCTCTCCTCTCGTCACTTTTTGCACGCTGAAATGTTGGCTCTCCTCCGCCGGCTGCCGATCCCCGCGCGAACCAATGCTAGCAGTCCACTGCTGACGTAAAGAGCGCTACATTCGAGCGAAAGCCGAGCACTGCAGGTCGCCGCTAGGCGCGGAAGCAGGGGTTTTAAAAGCTGTATCGTAAATTATTGGCTTGCTTTTGAGGTTCGTACGCGGCATGAATGCTCGCTGGCCTGTACTCTATGTAATGCGAGCATTTTATAGACAACCTCGAACACCCTTTTCAGGGACCCTTTAACATGCACTGACATCGCACAGCACACGGGTGCCGTTTGCATTTCGCCTCCATCGAAACTTGGCCGCCCAGCTGGGTTCGAACACGACAACTCCGGCATTAACTTCTTTTGAAACATAAAATTCCACTGTTTTATGCGAGTTTCGCAGCCACTTCCAAAGACTGCAAAACTAAGTGCTTGTGACAAGTTAAAGTTGCAGAAGCACTAGCTGGTACGTTATATCAGACAAGGTAATCTTCTAGAGTGGTCGGCATTCATCTCTGCAACACGCTGATATCCATGATGCTGGCTCTGACTGGTTTCAAGTATGTCGTAGCATGTATCAGTGCTATGCTGGACTACGCACGTGTTCTTTCCAAGCCAGCGTGCACTAGTCAGGGGGGCCTTTCCGTCATGCAGCAAAGTCGTCCTTCCAAAAGAACAAGTATGGTACGATATTCAGGGATTAGCATCTGAAAGCCGCATATGGGCTATGCGAGACGACGTAGTAGAGGGCCCCAGGTTAATCTCCAACAGCTGCGTGGTTTCACATTTCGCCTCCATTGAAATGGGGTCTTTGTGCCTTCCAAGGAACTGCTGTAGTAACACGGTGGTTTGGGCTAGTTGGTTGCAGTTCATAATGGAGACAAGTTTCACAGCAGGAATAACACGCACACAGAAGACAAGGAACAAACAAGACAGCTGTTTTGTTTGTTCCTTGTCTTCTGTGTGCGTTTTATTCCTGCTGCGAAACTTGTCTCCATTATGAACTGCTGTAATAGATGCACAGCATGCTGAGATGGCTAGCAGATAATGCTGGTTGTGTCTGGGGACACTTGGGACAAACTGTAAATTGTATTCAATCGATAGATTATGGTATTTTAATGAAAAAGGCTACTTTCACTCAAAACGGAGCATTGATAAGCTAGAAAAGGTCACCAATGAAATACAGGAAATGTTACCATTGACACTGCCATTCATTTCCAAACGGTGATGACGGAGTCCTTTCTAAAAAGTCTTGATGTCATGAGTTTTAACTGAGAAGCAAGACAACAAATATGCTACATTTGCAAATCTACATTTCTAGCAATAAATAAGTTTTCTGAGGCCAGAAAGTGGCGTGCGATTTTTTCCAAGAAAAAAATTCTGTTTCATTTCTTTCATGGGCATAAGGCGATAACTTCTAGCAAGTTTCAATTGCAGATGTTGAGTGGAACATAATTTAATACGATTTTGAATGCTGTCCGAGCAGCCACTCGCTATTTCCACCTGAACTGAGTGATGTTAAGGTGCACTCCAGAGCTCATGCCGACTGAGACCAAAACTTTTGGTAAAGAATTGTTTGCAATTAATTATTCATGCTGCGCACTGTGGTTTTGAGCTTATTTTCGCGATTACTAGGCCCGTAGGCATCTTTCAAGGCAAAAAAAAAAAAACTGACACCCAAAAACTTTGTGCCTGTACCCCTTTAAGAGTCCTTTAACTAGTGGGCAGCCATTCTTACGTGGCTGGAATGCTCGTTTCATTCCAGAGCGCACATGCATGCCACTGTTCTTCTGTGGCTCCTCTACCGAGTTAACTTTGTCACAGTCATCAATCCCAGAGCGGGTTCTACTACGGCTAAGGGAGCCTGATACTGCATGCACGAAATACCAGCAAGGATACAACGACTGTGCCCTTGGGCACACGGGTCATCTTGGCACCAGGTGACGTGAGACCTGGGCACATGATGTTTGCACCACTTAGCACAAACCGGATGGCTCCACGGTCAACCTGCAACCATGGGCACAGGAAGGGGTACTTGTGCAGCAGTCGCAGCGTGGGGAAGTATGACCCCTCGCGCTGACGGAAGAAGAGCAGCTCTCCTGCCCCGTTCACAAGGATCTCCACGTGGTCATGGCTGGGAAAGAGGCAGACAACACAGTGACAGAAAAACTTTCAACTAACAGGTCCTCTGTAAAGACTCCATTAATGCATTTGACATCTGCACTAGTGGACTTGAGCATCTGTCACACCTGTGGTTTTCTGTCCAAGAATTTTCTATGCTCAAGATGGCCTGGTGGAAGAAGAGGGAATGCCATGTTGCCGATGCTAAGAATGAAGAGAACAGCCTCAACAGAGCTCCCATAAGAATATAAACGGGAAAAGCGCGGTAATCCACCATGTCCCACAGTTTGATGTCCAAGCACACGGAAAGAAGCTAGAGGACAACGATAACCAGGTGGGCTGGGAACATAAATAGTAGGCAAAGAAGAAAACCTTGACAGAAGATGTGGGCTTCTAGAAATGGGAGCTCCTATTGGCAGTTTTCATGACCTAGAGCAGGTGTTCTCAAGTAATCCAGTATGGCACCGTTACGGAGAACTCTGTCTATGGGCAGCCTACTTGTGCTTGTTTGTCGATGGTGGCAACCTCGTGTGAGCCAGTCTTTCATCTCGAGGATGTAAAGGAATAAACAAAATACAAGGAAGAAATCACTGTCTGGCATCTAAAAATGAGTTGCATGAAAGCGGAATGCTATGTGGTTGGTGCTTGCTTTGGAGAGAAATTAAAATCAATGGCAAAGACGAATGAAGATCCTTGTAGAACGGGTGAGTGATAAAGCTAGAAGGGCCATTTCTTTGCACCTAGTACTACAGATAAGCAAGACCAAGCGACTGTCATGCTGCTTGCGCCGAAAAGCTATGAAAGTTTGGCAGTCACTGTTGCTTGAGTTTCAACGAATAAAGCTGTGCCCTTTTGCATTTTTTGTGCCTATAAATTTTGTTACCCACGTGCTACTTCAAATATGAACATAGATTTCTAATCGTCTACAGGTGGAATGCAAGAACAATGAGGTCGCCTCATCCGTGCACTGTTTTCACGGAGCAATTACCGCCCCTTGTAATCTTAGTTTGGTCATAAGCTGTGGATGGAAGGCATGTAATGAATTAAAGGGACTGAACACTGACCAATACGTGTTATGAGATTATGGCGGAAATGAAAAGATCGTGCCTTATACTGTAAGAATTGAGCACTGCAATATCAAAGACGCGATGATTTACAATTTTAGTTTACTATTGAAAATCGCATAAAAAGCCATCTTGCGGAGAAACCCGCTATAATCACTGCAGCCCACCATGTGACCACAACTCGGTAAAATATCGCTTATTTGTTTTAGGCGCACAGTGTTTTCTCCTTTTCGGAGTGTTTGTCATGTTCTGTTATAGTTTACACTCTCTCCAGTGCGGCATTCCATGAAAAACAACGCTCACTTTGCATCGTCAACCATGCACTTTCAGCTTTTGTAACTAGATGGCACCACAGTGTTTTAATTTCTTTGTTGGTGCGGAAAACACGGCCTACTAAAACTTTCGTCGACGAGGCGTAAATCACTGTGCCGTAACAACTTTGGGCATAGAAATTGAAATGGACGCTACTCCATATACTAAAAATATCTTATTACCTGTCTGGCCGGTGAGAACTATATTAGTGTTTGTTACAGCAATTTTGCCATTGCCATTGCGCTCACTGATCATGGTTTCCAGCACTGGGATACATAAAAACGAGTGTATGCACTGATTTAAAAACTGTCGGTAAAAATTTCCTAGAGCGCTTCATTACAGCGCTGAAACGTTTTGTTACCATCGTCTGTATTTGTTGGTGCTGGAAAACTCGCCCAATGACATTTAGCTGCTCTTCTATGCTGTTAGTGTGCAAACATCCATCCAACAGTGCTCCTAAGATATATTTTTATCAGGAAACTCGGACAACATATGAATGTGCCGGCCACTCACTCGGGCAACGGCACAAATGACATGGTTTTTCACACGCTGTTCCTTCTTTGGTTATATTCGGATACAAGTCCCTTAAGGATGCAGCAATGAATGCCCCTCAGAGGAGGCCCTCCAGCCAACGACGTTGACGATTCGCCATGACGTTGCGGTTAATAACCTAGCGTGACATTGCAGGTAGCTGGCAGGATTCTCCATGAAATGGGATTAATCACAACAGTATGACAACCGGTTGACACTATAGGCTGAAGGTCCTCCTTTGAGGGGTATTTGCCACTGCCTTTTTGAGTTGTGTCCGACTACAGTACCAGTGCTGTCGCAACATGGAGTCAATTTTGTGAAAATGACCAATGGAAAAGAAGAGCAGAGGCAGGGAGCACTTTGTGGCGTAAGGAAGAGGAGGTTATGAGGTCAGAGAAGATGCATGAACTCCAACAGTAGTCTTGTCCAGCATTCACGGACATGACTGAAACTGCTCAGCAAGATGACAAAAAACACTGACATTTAAATGCTGAGCAAAGGCCGCAGAAAAAAGAAAAAGGAAAGACAATAATGACCAGCAACCTGTTCACTAATTGAGCAATTCACATAATAGTATTTGTAGTAAAGCTGGCCTGCGCTATAAATAAGCATATTTTTTTTACTCTTCAATCCAACCATAGGTTAGCTAGCAGTAGTGCTGATACAGATCCTGATAGTAAGAAAAGTAATTAAATGTGTATAAGTACACAAACCTGGAAGAGCACTTTGGTTCCTGCAAGCATACAGGGTATTCATGTTACGTCACGGGTGCCATTTTGCCAGTGTGTAGCTTAAGTAGTGCCAGCCAAAGCAGGAGGCAATAATAAAAGAGGCAGTAACACCTTTAGACATGCCGGCGGCCTTTCACAGTGCTCCACAGACAACAAAATGGCAGCTGCTGTGACATCGGTGAATACTTTGTATATGAAGTATATATATCTTTGTACCATTTTGTTGAGGTCAAAGGAAAAGGTAGCCTAAGCTTGCCTAGAACAGACTGCTTTCCAACTTCTCTGTCTGCGGCTCTGGAGTGACCACAACGTGGCGGTCCTGCAGATCTGTCACACAGAACTTTACCACGATTTCATAGCCACCAGCAGCCTAAATTTCTATTCCTGCAAGGGATCCAGTCAACCTATTCCAAGCGACATATTTCTTTATGTGCCCGTTCTTCCTTTCCAAGATATGAGGATTTGGCGTGAAGCAACCAACTATGCAAGCTTTCTTATCAATGATACCACAGCATGGAGATTTGAACAACACAGTAGAAACTAATTTTGAGGAAGTACTTGTAGCAGCTTACAGCCAGCCGAAGAAAGTTTGCCTTCCGAGTTTCAGAAGGACACTGTCAGCACAGGAGCTACAAGAACCAAAACGAAGCAGAGTGTTGTGATTTGGAATGCTAGCCTGTGCACACAAAGCCCCGACGTTAAAATGAGGGGTACAGTTTTTAAAACTCACAGCAATTAATGGCCTGTATCTCTCTTGGCATCAGATGTCCTGTTAGCTTTTATAGTTAAGACAATAATGTCAACGGCTATGAAGAAAACGATGGTCATTAACACATTCACTGTGTCGTGGGTCACCGGTGGGTGACGTTGTGTATTCTTTTTCTGCGGGAAGTGGCGCGATGAAGCCGTGGGACAGATAAGGTTTTTCAAATAGCCTGTGAAAAACGTGATTGCCAGGTTGCTATTCCAATCTGTTGTCAGTCCAATAAGATGGCTTCGCCGGAGCTTCACTGGGGGGGTCATGCTGCACCCAAGAAAACATAAGGATGGCCTACCAATGGGTCAAAATGCACAGGGATTAGGGTTCCAAAAATCTTTGCCGCAGTGAACGTGTTAGGCCCGTTTCACATGCACGCCACTGTCGCCTGTGACACTGCAAATTCTGTCGGTCTGCGATTGGGGAGGGCCATCGGTCTAGTAGCAGACAGTTTGCGAACGAGTTCTGTCCAGCTGGTACTCAGTCGCAGCAACGGTGTGTTCGCTCTGCGACTGACCAATGGGGAGCACCGAGACTGCATGCGACATGGGGTCACGTGGGAGCTGTTGCCGCGGCAGAAGGAAAATTGTTTATTATAATCAAAACATATGAAATATTGCCTTGCATATAAAAGTACACTGGTCATAACATCATCAACACATTCTGTGTAGCGTTTCTGTCGCGTTTAATCATGGGCTGGTTGCCTATGCGAAACATCAAGCAACCTTGTGTGTCCTTTAAATGAATTCGCAGGGTACACATTCCATGTGAAAGCACTGACCAAAAGTCGCACTGCGGCACCACCGACTAGGCCGACTATTTTCGTTCTAGTCATAGCATGTGAAACGGGCCTTAAGCAAACACATCTGATGTGAGGCACAAACAGGTCACCTCTACTGGGCACCATTATCTGCACTCTGGCCATATCGCTCTGGTCATATAAATGCATACTTTGTACTGCAGGAATATGTGTAGCCCTCACAAGCAGGCTCGTCGAAGATTTCAATCACGAACATGAAACTGAAATAATTCCTCAGAATTGGCAGTCACAAAACAGTGACATTAACTAGTGCACTGCTGCACAGCGTGTTGCAAGGTCCACAAAGAGCAAGAATAATGATTCAGCACTGCAGCGACACTGCTGGAAGCAAAAATGACATAGTATTGGCACTGAGGTATGGTTGGCTCTAGTTCATTGAGTACAGTGCAACACTAAAGGAGAAAAGACAGTGATGGCGTTGAGGGGGTTTTTGGGACGTTGCACAGAGGAATTCGCAGTGGTGACGTACAGAATCATACACCTACCACTTCACGATTCGAAGCAGATCCTTTTTCGGAAGTATCTGGTTGATGTAATCTTCAGATTGTGGAAACTGTTCCAGAATCTTGCCCTTAATTGCCTTCTGCACTGACGACTTGAGTTGCGTTATGCCGGACACATGTTCCTTCTCATCGAACCTGGAAGTATAACAAGAGCAACGATTTCAGACGGTGGGTCAGGGAAGGCCCGCAAAAATGGTCGCACGGTGATGACGAGAGCTGAACGTGTCCGGAAAAGGCAGCCCCTAGAAACGCGATTAACAAACAGGTCACATCTAGGGCAGTCTTTCCGAACCGAAAAACTGACTGATTCCTTCTACGGTGTAACTAAATCGTGGTCAATTGGCTTAGCACGCTAGTGAAGTAAATTTTATAATTAGCTATGACTGGAGTTCCGCCCAGGCGAAAGGCAAACCGCCCTCAGCTAGTCCAGACGGAACAGCAACTGTCACCTACGTCCCCTAACGACAACGAACCCAACCTGACCACTTCCCATGAAGCAATAAAAACAAAACCGTGCAGCAGCGAATCGTGCCACAATTTGCGATGCTATGTACTGGCGCGGCCGCAGAGAACTCTAGCAAGATATGCCGTTCCTTCTGGACGTAACGCTAGACATTCCAGTTTATATATAGCATTGCTTACTTTTTAAACATGCTGCTTATCGTTGCGATCAACTCCTGTTCTCTGAATGGGCCAATGTGTGTACTCTTCAAATCGTTCACAATCGTTCATGCACAGCGTTCAAACCGCCCACAGTCCATCCAGCACGGCGAAATCCAGCAACTCGCAAACCGCACCGGCCACACTGCTCTGGCCGCACCACACCACCAGCTAACAGCTTGGCTTCGCTCGTCTTAGCTTGAATTGGCTTTCCTGCGCCGGCTGTCTAAATAACGTAAACCAGGGGTAAAAAAAAAATTAGGATTTTAGAAATGAACTATTTTTAACTACATAAATAATTAGCTTTAAAAACTGTATGAATTTGTAATACATTTGTCCTAGCTGTAGGCCTGTATCACCTGTATGTTTTAGTTTCTTTTGTACCAACCAAGGTCCAAGGAAAAGTCGTGACTGAATCAGTGCTCTTTGTGGCAGTTTATGCTGTCACTGCATTTGCTTAGTTGGGTTTATTCGCTCAGCAAAGCCGCACCATTTGGAGCAACGTCCTTAGACATTGGTTTGGAGCTCGTTCGTGACTGTTCATGACGTTCCTGCACGTGCCGTGCAGCCTGTGCAGGCTGGGGTGTCGGTAAATGCACCTCTTAGCTTCCCTCTACATCGCTGCCTTGTTCAGGCTTAAATTTAGCACAGGGGTAGCATTTTGGGAAGGTTAGTTAAGTGCCTAATTCGGTCAGAATTAATCGGAAATGCACACCGTCCGCGGCGACGAACCAAAACGAGCTGGGTGGTTTTGTGTTAATACGAAAGTTCCACCGTGGGCAGAACTTCCTCTTCTCACGTGACCTGACGGACAGCGCGCGTGGTTTGAACGGAGCGATGGTTTTGCAGGTTAGTTTTGCGGACACTAAACGAGGGATTAGACGCCGAAATCACGGAGGCGGAGGTGCGGTTTGCCATGGTGTAACTACGCACCACGTCGGCAGCCGGACCCGACGGTGTTACTAACAAAGCTCTCAGAAAATTCTACGCGAAGTCGGTGGAAGCTCTCACTGGTCTCATGAACAAGTACTGTAGAGAAGGAACCATTCCACAAGAATGGAAACATGCCAGTATTACATTCATTCCAAAGCCAGGCAAGAAGTTGCTTATAGAGAATCTACGCCCAATTTCTTTGACGTCCTGCTTAGGAAAATTAATGGCGCATGTAGTTCTCAACCGCCTACAAGAATACGCCGAGGACAGTAATTTACTTCCGAACTCCATGCTAGGCTTCAGGACTAATCTTTCCACCCAAGATGTTGTGCTCCAACTCAAGGCAGACTTAATAGACCCGGAACGTGGCCGAGGAACTAAAGCCATATTAGGCTTGGATTTAAACAAGGCCATCGATAACGTCACGCATGATGCTATCTTAGGGAATCTCTCGGATATTAACCCAGAAGAAAGAACTTTCAATTACATAAAGTCGTTTTTGAGTAACAGAACGGCAGAGCTAGCAGCGGGAGAGATCAATTCACAGCCTATATCACTATAGGAGGTAAAGGAACGCCTCATGGTTCAGTCCTGTCGCCTTTCCTTGTTAACCGCTCAATAATCAAGATTCCTCCTAAATTAGTAGCCCTGCTGGTGCTTCAACGCACATTCTATGCAGATAATGTCACTTTATGAACCACAACTGGCAGGGATGGTCAGATAGAGGATACCCTGCAACAAGCTGTAGAAATAATAGAAGACCAGGATGGTAGAGCAGGGCTAACCTGCTCGCCCTCCAAGTTCGAATTATTCGTAATCAGAGACACAGCAAGAGGCCGTCAAGCCAAAAATTATAAACCCCCATCTCCACTTAACATCTCGGTCGAAGGGCTACCTGTAAAGGAAGTTTAAACTATAAGAATCCTGGGACTTTTCAGTCAAACAGAAAGAACAAGGAGACGTTAGAAAGACTCATACGTCCAGAAGATGGTACAGTACGTATGTCTATGCACTCTTCACCGCCTTCTCTCGTTTTAAAGACTGAAAGACTGTCCATTGTTCAGTCATGCTCCATGTTGACGTCCATTGTCCTCCATCTCTCGTAGCAGGACATGTGTGACTCTCAAGACTCGTGTTCCACTACCCTAGGGTCGAACTTCCACCACGCTTACAATCCGGCGACAAAGCAGTTAGCTGAAATCTGTCCCTGCCTGAAAAAATTGCAGCCGGAACAGTAAATCGAATTTGTTGTCTTTGAGTACACCGTCCAGGTTCTTAGACTTAGCTGCCTGCCACCTGCGGACGTTTTATAGACCAAGACTTTGTTAAATGCCTGCCTAACGTTTTACTGTGCCCTGTTTCTCTCGTAACAGCGGGGAATGGGCCACCCTTGTTTTGTACCGACTCACTAGACTGACTCTGGCGCCGTCTGGGACGAGCATTGACCACGTACCTATGTCAGAGTACATGTCATCCTTAAATACATTCGTCGTCTCTGTGTGGTCCGATAAAGTGTAAGCTTGAGTGACTTCAGATGGTGTCGCAGCGTACTTCGATTGTTGTAGCGAGTTTAGCTGCATGTATAGTGGTTGTTGTCTGGCCAGCTCCATTTGGCTGCCGCCGAGCATGCATGTTTGAGAAGCATTGGACTGTTGCGCTGGTCCCACGTCTATGCGCGTAAAGGTACCGAAAGTAACATGCATATCGTTATTAGATTTTTGAAAATTCTATTCTCGCCGCCGCTGCAGCGCAAGGGGTTCTGGGGTCGCACACGGGCGAATCCGAAACCACGCGGCTGGAGAGAGTACTAGACAGAACTACGAACGCGCGTCACTCGGCGGCGCACCTGTCAGTTTCTCTCTGCTCGCTCGCCGCTATACCACCCGGGCGCTGCGAAAAGAGCACTATACATGGCACCTGACATTCGCCGACGCGCGATCTTACATACATAGCGGTCTGTTTTCCGTCATATCTAGTTCAATACACTGCGTCATTTAATTTTTCTGTTCACCCAGTAGTCCATTTTTTTGTCTTGCTTTCTCTTTTGGTACCCTTCATTGCAAGTGTTACATAACCGATGTTATTGCAACACGTCTGTGTGAGTCAGGCTTAGATTTCTCTCCATTACCTTTGCATATTAAACTTAGTCTGCTGGGCATCCAATCTTCAGGCACCTGCTTACTCTGGTGGGCTTGATCTGTAGCTTTGCATAATGCCCCCTTTCTTTATGGCCTCATCTCAGTAACCAACATTATCGGAATTTCATTGGGTTCGGTTGCTGAATTCTTTGGAATCCTTTCGATCACTCTCTTCCGGTCCAAGTTCCCTAAGGTTAACTTTTCATGTGCCATCTTCAGCGTAGCGGCATCGATTGGTCTAGAAAACATGCCTCCATTTACTCTACATTTCTCGCGAATTACTGCATCAATGTAATGCAAAGCCGCGTTCCCCTTTAGATAGTTGAATTTCGCGCCTCCGAGCTCGTGGACATGTAACTTGCATTGTCGGTACATGATACAGTTCCTGTTCAACGCTTCCTGTCCCAGCACCGCCCTTATGGCCACTATGTGCTAATCCGACGCTGGCCTCCTAATTTCAATGGTCTATCTAATTTTTGCATTCCACCAACTTCGAGCTTTCCTTCTGTTTTTCAAGTAGGTCTTTCGTTCGACGTCTCCCATGTCCTTCCTGATCAAGCCAATTAGTTCGTTATAGCCGGTCTTTTGTTGGGGATTGTGCGACTTCTTTCTCCAGTCGTTCCACACTGTTCGCCACCTGTTTGCTGGTCAAAAAAAGTTCATGTGGATTAGCCCAGCTAACCCAGGATATACAAAGCGAAAGCTAGATTGTGGTCTACACTTACCCACGGAGCCGGTTGTGCGCCTTTCCTTCCGTGAAAATGAACGGTCCTTGCAAAGTTGTCAACGCCAATGAACTCTATGAACGCCATCGGCTCACTTGTTTTGTTTGGTTCTTGAGGAAAGGAAATGGCTCAGTAACCGCTTCACATATCTCGGTGGACACCCGAACCGCGCCGTAAAGGAAGGGATAAAGCAGGGAGAGAAAGAGGAAGGAGAAAACTGAAAATTGAAAGTTGCATTTTGAGGAAAGGCGCGTCGCTGCGCAGCGGTACACCTATGGCTCGTTGCTACTAGTGGCGCATGCGCAGTAGTGACTGGGGAGCGAGAGAAAAAATTGGCAGTGGCTTATCTCGGCTATGCCAGGAAATACGTAGCGAAAGCTAAGGCATAGCATGGTTAGCCTTGTTTAATCTTTATTGCAAGTCCAGGTTAGCCTGGTTGTCTAGCTATGCTGTCGCATTAAGGAGCACGCGAGCTCTCCTTTTCAATCCTCCGGAATGTTATCAGGCATGCGACGCAGCTGGCGAAGCGAGCGGAGGCGAGCGAAACGATGAGAAACGCGGTGTGACGTCATACCAAACGGCGGCGAGCCGCGCGGTGTGACGTCATGCCAGATGGCGCGGCGAGCGCGCAAAGCACAGTAACCGTCTCACATATCTCGGTGGACACACGAACCGGGCCGTAAAGGAAGGGATGAAGGAGGGAGGAAAAGAAGAAAGAGAAAACTGAAAATTGAAAGTTGCTTTTTGAGGAAAGGCGCGGCGCTGCGCAGCGGTGGAGCAACTGTGGCTCGGTGCTACTGGTGGCGTATGCGCAGTCGTGACTAGGGAGCGAGAGAGAGAAATGCGCCGTGTGTCGTAACTGCTCCTTGCTCATGCGCAGCACGGCTCTCCAAGAATCACGCGAAACTTCTCTACCTGCGGCCTGTAAAAATTTCGCTTTAAAAGTACCGCCATCATCCTGGCCTGACTCTATGGTTATGTCTGCGTTGACCCAGCATGTGGTAATCTGTTTATGGCCACTCCCCAAGCTGCACAAAACAGCTTCATTTATTTCAATATTCTTTAACTTTTCATAAATATAATCGGTTGGAATGCTGTAGTCAACGCTCGCCTGTCGGTTTCTCCGTCTCCAAGTTATTAACGGGACAGCGTTAAGGCTCACGTTCTGCTGAAAATCCGGCGCCATCAGTGTCGTCGTCGTCGGAGTTGCGAGCGGAAAATCCGGTGGCCCACCTGACACCTAGGTCACGTGACGGTATGACGCGATCACAACCTGCTAATGGCAGTTTGCTCACAACCTTGGTCTCACCAGCCCCACCGGTGGCTGTGTTTGAAACGGCTTCCTGCCGGGCAGTGCCGCGTTGCTTAATCGCTGCACCATTGGGTCGGGAGTACTCACAGCGTTTTGTTAGCGTAAAGTGGAGAATGACCAATTCCGCATATATGGGCATGTAGGCAGAACCTAGGTGACAGAGAAGGAGTACTTGCACGAGAGGCATCTGTGATGCTATCGCATTCTATACTCTTAAGGGTAGTTTAAGCGTTATGTGATGGTGAAAAAAAAAGTGTCCATGTCTGCGAAATAATGCACCAAGATGACTAAGTCACTGAAGGGGCGTATTAACGCTATCGAGTCACACCATTAAGGCGCAGCTTAAGTTTTCCATTAAGTTTTTTGCCTCTCAGATTCGCCTGAACACACAACAACAAACAAGAACACACACTCAACACGCGTACAACACTACAGAATAAAAGGAAAAAGTTCACCAGGTACTCAGCGTCCCAGGTGAAGCGGGAATGTCTTGCAGACAAGGCGGTCGCGGATGGTTGTGCTGCGATGCGTCGCTGGCGTTGCGTCTAAGGAAGCGGTGCAAGGGAGCTAGGTGGTGGTATGAGCGGAGGAGAACACGCGTGGAGACGCCGGTGGTCTCCCGTCAAGAGCCCGAAGAACTTGGCAGCAGCCGGAGAATCGTAGCCAGATCCATCGACGGCGGCGGCCCGAAACGCCAGAGGCTTTAAGCAGGCTATCCAAGGGTGCCTTTAAGCAGCACGGACCCTCAATCCATCGGCTGCCACCTCCAAGCTTGAAAGGGACGCAGGAGGCTTACTCAGCGATCCAAGGGAGGTCACGGTAGCACAGACCCAACTTCCGACGGCTGCCACCTCCACGCTTGAATGACACGATATCCGCCGCGCTGTCTCCCTTCACACCTCGGTTTTCTGACACGTCAGCTCTCCGCTCCTCGTGCTAGCCACGCTCTTTGTCGCTGTCGCCTCGCACACACTCTTCGCACGCGCGCACGCGCAACGCTAGGCTGGCACGTGCAGCGCTCCGCTGTCCGGCGCACCACTGTCGACGCCATGCGTTTACAAAACCTCCGAGGACCTTTTGTGCACCTCACACCCTGTCAGGATGATCTCTCCATTATTTTTTTACTCTTCTACGTTCTGGTTTAAACAGTTAACGAACTATTCAGAGTTGTGTTTACACTCACTACCTGTCCACATATAAACTACACATATCCACGAGCTCTTTCCCTCAACTGTGCCATGGATCCGTAAATGTTCTTTACATGTTTGTTTTACCCGTCGCCAGTCTGCGCCTTGTCGAACAAGTACGCTGGTTACTTTCCTTTTCTTGATCCTGCGCGTTCCTGTTGCACCCTTCCCAGGCGTAATTATCTGTAATTGGCAGTTCTTCCATATCTCGAAACATGCGTTTCCGCAAAAGGGTATACATGCTTATTTCCTCTTTGTACAGCTATTCTTTGATCTCTGTCCATCTACAATGGTTTCTGCCACCTTGCATGTTTTGTAGGCCTAAGTGTAGAGTTGATACTTTTACTTCTTTCTCGCCTTTCTTGTGTTCGTGTAATGCTCTTTACTGATCTTGATTTGCCCTCCTGTCTCGCCTTCGCTACTCTTATTATGTGATAACATAGAACCGTCACTAAAGCAAAAACACGGCTCCGTCCGGCGCCGCCCAGAAAAAAAGAAACCTGATTGGCTGGCGGGCAGTCACGTCACCAGACCAGGTTCGTCTGTGTGAAGTCTCTAACTCTGCACTGTGGGGGGTAGTGCATCCGGAAAAGCTCGGGAAGAGCAACGTGGGTCTCACAAGCCCCACTAGCCACTTCCAGCAAAGGCATCAATATATCTTCGTGGTGGCAAATGAAGCCGTGCAAGGAGATTTCGTCTGGTCTAGTTTTGAAGCCAGAGGGGTCTCCAGCAAACTGGCCAACCGCTGTCGGCTATAGTTTATGCATTGCGTCCAGTGGGCCCGGAAGGTCTTTGACTGACGCATGGCCACCTGTTTGGTTTGGTTTATGGGGGGAGCAGCGTACGCAGTCGCACACCGAAGCAAACAACTTGCTTCACTCCCTCCCGGCACTATACGGGTCGTTTACCGACCAAGAGGAGGCCTCGCTTTGAAAGGCACCATGGCGCAGCCACTCCTGCAAGCCCTGCAAGTCAGCGCTGCTGGCCGTGACCTCGGGAATATTCACCTGATGATCCACCCTACGAATAACACCTTCACGGTCGCTACCCCGCACGAGGCAACCGCCCTTCACCTCGTCCAGCTCAGGGAAGTGGTCCTCCAAGAGACCGCTTACCCTGTCGCAGCCTACATTGCACCGCCGGCGGCTGCTGTGCGTGGAGTCATCTCGCAAGCCTACTGGGAGGAGACGCCGGAGCAGATGCTACGGGACCTCCAGACCCGTAACCCGTACGCTGATATCATTGCAGCCCGCAGAATGGGAAGGACTCATTCCATACTGATCACCTTTGCGCGCGGACCAGTCCCGCATACCATACGCTACATGAGTGTAGTGTACAGATGCACGCCGTACAAGGGAAGTCCAGACGCGTGCACGAACTGTCGTCGGCCGGGCCATAGGTATGACGTTTGCCCGCACCCCAAGACTGGACTCTGCCCGCGGTGCGGAGACAAGCATGAACCGCAAGATGTGCCCTCCTGCATTCCGACCTGCATTCTCTGTGGAGGCCAGCACTTCACGGGCACCGGCTCGTGCATGGCTAGAAATCGCACCACCCAACCACGCAACCCATCGCCCCAGAAGGCAATGCCCCCTAACAAGGATAACTTTCCTCCGCTGCAAACTAACAAGAACGACTTTCCTCCGCTGAAAACGACCCTCCCGTCTACTGCAACATGGGCCTCCAAGGCTGCCGGGACGAACACCAGGACCTCCCAGGACTCGGACGTGAAGGCTCTGCGAGAGGAGGTAAAGCAGCTCAGGGCAGCCCTCTCTACCGCCACCTCTGCTGTATCTCCCCATCCACCAACCCCCTACCCTTCACCCACCCAACCCGCCCGACCTCCCCTTAAAAAAAGAAGGCCTGATGAGAGCCCAGTCGAACCAATAGACCTAGACGCCAAATTTCAGGCCTTCGCCCAAAACTTGGAAGCCAGGCTCACAGAGCGCATTACTGCGCAGCTCACTGCACAGTGCCAGCTTATGATTGAATCTACCATTACCCGTCTAATGGATAGTGTCATATGTAGCATCATGACCAAGGTAGAGGAGCGCTTAACTCGCCTCACTCCTGAACTCTCAACGGACTATCTTCCCACAGTCCCACTCTCCACACCCCTCCTTCCCCTCACTACCCAACAACATGGCTCCTCCGACGGGCCTTAATTCTTTACAGATTAATCAATGGAATTGCAGGGGCTTTCGGCGAAAGCGCGATCCTCTGCAGCAAATTATCGCAAGTTCGTCATCCCCACCAGACATTATCGCCATTCAGGACGCCAATGTTTGCATGCAGCTGCCAGGATACGCTTTTATCCCCTCAGACTCCACTGATCTTCCTCGGGTGGTCACATATGTCAGTAAATCCTTACATTACGTGGAGCACGTAATTACCTCCCCTATCGCTAACAGCCTTATTGAAGTCTTAACGCCCACCCCTGCAAAATCAAGCCTGTTCTTTCTTAACTGCTTCTCCCACGTCAGCCAATTAACTTGCTCCCCTCACTTCTCAAATCCGCAACCCAGTTGGCCGGATCAAACCGCCTACTTATTGCCGGAGATTTTAATTGCGCTCACGTGGACTGGGGCTATCGGCGCACAGACCACAGAGGCACAGTTTTATACTATGAGATGCAGGCGCTCCACCTGACCATCTTTAATGATTTCAGCTTACCTACGCGGATTGGTAACAGTGTTACTGCCGATACTAGCCCAGACCTCACGCTTGGTAGAAACTTGGACCACCTGCAGTGGGAAAGAATGTTTTCCACACTAGGCAGCGATCATCATCTAATTCGAATAACGCTAACCTATCGCCGATCTCAGCGCAAATTTACCGTTAAGCACACTAATTGGGACGCGTTCCGCAAATTTAGGCAAGCGCAGCCAACACAGGCCCTTTTCGACCTAGACACCTGGATTATTCAGTTGCAAAAAGACATTCGCCAACACACTCAAACGCTCGACTCTAAGCCAGACACCCCTGTTATTGACAGCAAGCTCGCCCACCTCCTCCAAGCACAGGACAACATAACGCAAAGGTGGAAGACTCAGAAGCACAATAGGAGACTAAAGCTCAAGCTTGCCCAGATTCAATCCCATATAGAAAAATGTAGTGCCACTCTTTGCAAGGCTAACTGGGCTCAGGTTTGTGACGGTCTCCGCGGCAATCTGTCCACAACCCGCGCTTGGCATCTGTTACGGCACATGCTAGACCCCACGCAATCCAAATCTCAGACGCGCCTTAGCATTCGCCGCCTCGCTCACAACCATCGACAGGACACCGACGCCTTCCTCGTCCAAGTGAAATGCACCTATACAACCCCCGGTATCCCTTGCAAGTATCCTGATTATGCAGGCCCACCCCAGCCCGAGCTTGACGCCCTTATTACAGAAACAGAATTTCGCGCGGCCCTATTGAAATTACGGAATACCGCTCCCGGAGATGATCAATTACCAATGCAGCTATCAGAAATCTTGACGATGCTTCCATCTCTAGTCAACTACTTTAACGAATGTTGGGAGGCACGTACTCTCCCTGCCTCGTGGAAGCATGGAAAAATTATTTTTATTCTAAAACCCCACAAGCCTATCACCCTAGACAACATCCGCCCCATTTCTCTTACATCCTGTCTAGGCAAGGTCTTCGAGCACATAATTCTTGCTCGGCTAACAACGTACATGGAAGAGAACCACCTTTTCCCCCACAGTATTTATTTATTTATTTAGCAAATACTGCCGGCCTGAGTTACAGGCCTTAGGCAGGAGTGGGGTACAAACATATTGATAAAAATGACAAGTACATTGCAAAAGAAGCAGATAGCGAACAGAGCAAGAACCAGTACATACAACATAA
This sequence comes from Amblyomma americanum, assembly GCF_052857255.1. Taxonomy (NCBI): domain Eukaryota; kingdom Metazoa; phylum Arthropoda; class Arachnida; order Ixodida; family Ixodidae; genus Amblyomma; species Amblyomma americanum. The sequence goes on from NC_135500.1 coordinate 156,458,040, forward strand.
AATCGATTACAAAGGCATAGAACATATAATGACATCGATCCTGGCAGCAAACGAAGGCATCGGACTTGGCCCAAAACAAGGATACATAAGAGCCCTATACATCCTTCAGAGCTTGTAAAAATAAATCCACCGATTCGCAATTGACAACATCAGCAGGTAAACCATTCCACTTAATGATAGTATGGGGAAAGAACGAATACTTAAATACATTAGTTTTGCATGAAAACGCGGGCAACTTTCTTAGTATGGTAAGAGCGTGTAGGGTGTCGAGATGTGTGCTCAACTAAAATTCCTTCCTCTATTGTTAGTTTATTGTGATAATACAAGTAGAATAACTTTAATTTTTCTCGATGACGACGCATGGCCAGGTGTTCAAGTCCTGCGGTTTGCAGTAGGGCTGTTGGGGAAATATTCCAACTGTAACAATTAAAGATAAATCTAGCAGCTTTGCGTTGGACATTTTCTATTTTAAGTTTGTTACTTTCGGTCCAGGGATCCCACACTGCCGCAGCATATTCCAGCATATGCTCGGCTTTCGTGCGCATCTATCTGCGCAGGACTCCCTACTTCAAATTACGCATGACGTGCTTGATGATACCATCCCCCACCACACTAAAGCTATCCTGGCAGTTGACCTCACCAAAGCATTTGACAGAATTCGACACGATGCCATCTTACGGGAACTGCAGGCTCTACAGGTAGGCCCTAAAACCTACAACTACGCTCGCGGGTTTCTCTCGGGCCGCACTGCCTCCCTGCACATAGACCAGATTACCATATCCCCTTATACTCTCGGAGAGCTCGGAACCCCTCAAGGGGCGGTCCTTTCTCCCCTTTTCTTTAACGTTGCTCTCATCCCCCTAGCTCACAAACTGGCTCTAATCCCAGACCTAAAGCATACCCTGTACGCTGATGATATTACCACATGGACCACTCATGGCTCTGACGGGGAAATTGAGGAAACTCTTCAGTTAGCAGCAGACACCATCTCCTCTCACGCGTCATCCATCGGGCTCGAATGTTCCCCATCTAAGTCCGCACTCTTCCTAATTAGGCCAAAATCTGTCGCTAACTCGCCCATCCAAATCAATTTAAAAGGATCCCCCTATCCCCATCACACCCGCCCTCCGCATTCTTGGCCTCCACTTGCAGGATTCTGGACGAAATGAACACACCCTTAAAAGACTCAAGGCCTCCACGCAATCCATGTTACACCTTCTACCCCGAGTGTCCTCCCTTAACAAGGGTTTAGACGAAGCGGACAACATGAAAGTAGTGCACGCATTTACGCTTAGCCGCATTCTATACGCAACCCCATATCTCAAATTGAACCGCACGGAAACCGAACACGTGAACGCAATGATCCGCCTTGCGACTAAGGCAACCCTAAACCTACCTCGCAGCACTAGCACAGCCACACTTGCACTAGGCATGCATAACACCATTCAGGAACTAGTTGACGCGCACCTTCAGACACAGTACCTTAGACTTGCTACGAGCGCCACTGGCCGCCATATACTCTCCTTCCTTCGCATCAACATACCCGCTAACCAGTCAACCCTTATAGCCATCCCTCGACACATCCATACAACTCTCGTTGTGAAACCCCTTCCTCGAAACGTCCATCCCCAATATCACATCCCTCGCCGCGTAGCTTGCGCTAATGCCCTCCATAAGTATTATGGGCAAGCCCACGATGCCGTTTGGGTAGGCGCCGCATGTACAGCGCATGAAGCGGTAGCAGTTGCCTACAATCCAACCCTACCTCACCCCCTAACTCACCGTCTTCCCTCAGGCTCCACGCCTGAGGAGGCAGAGGAGACCGCCATCGCCCTAGCCCTTGCACATTCGGACGCCCAATACATCTTCAGCGACTCCAAAACGGCTCTGTCCAACTTTGCCAGGGGCAGGATTCACGCCCCTGCCTGGCAATTGTTGAACACCCCTACCCAAAATTTACCGCGCAGGGTAGAGCTTCAGTGGGTGCCGGCTCACTCTGGGAACCCTGGAAACGAGGCTGCCGATAAATTGGCCCGAGGTCTGATTTGCCGGACTCAGGACAGTCTCGATCCAGGATTCTCGAGGGAGCGGGCGCACACCTTGGCGGAGCTCACGCAAATACCCCGTTTGGACCGTCGGACTTACCCTCCTCCCCACACCTCTCTTACGCACTGCCAACAGATCCTCTTCAGACGTCTCCAGACCCGCTCTCTGTCATCCCCTCAGCTTTTATCCCACTATTGCGGCACATCCCCTGCATGCTCCCTATGCGGTGACCCCCACGCCACACTCTCCCATATCCTTTTCGGCTGCCCTGCCGACCCTCCCCCGCAGGGACAGCACGCCATCTCGAGCAGGGAGGACTGGGAGGTCCTGCTTATGTCTGCAGACCCGACATCGCAGCTTGCTGCGGTGACTCGGGCTGCCGACGTCATGTCCCGGCATGACATACTTGATGCAGTGCGGGACCGCGCAGTGGCCCAGGGACCCAGCTGGGTCTAAAACTCACTTGCTCAAAGTTTTTCTGTCTGTCTGTTATGGGGGCTTAGCGTCCCAAATTGACTCAGGCTATGAGGGACGCCGTAGTGAAGGGCTCCGGAAAATTAGGTCACCTGGGGTTCTTTAACGTGCACTGGCATCGCGCAGTACACGGGCCTCTAGAATTTCGCCTCCATCGAAATTCGACCGCCGCGGCCGGGATCGAACCCGCGTCTTCCGGGTCATCAGCCGAGCGCCATAGCCATCGCGGCGGCCATAAGTCTAGAACGATGTGCCGATCTGAAACGCGAGGCTCGCAAGGAGTAAAGTTCGCGCTTGCGACGGGAAGCAAGGAAGGGAGGTTTGTAAAGGCCCCAAGGTGAGGTCTTGAAAGGGCGATTCAATAAATTGGGTCAATCGTTTCGCCGACTAGTATATCGCTCACATTCGCCGCATCAGGAGATGAGCGAAGGTCAATTTTTTTGATGCTCGCGGAATATGCTTTCTTCACTCTGACTTATTTTCATTTTCCTACTTTTGGGCTAAGTTTTGGTTCTTATATGCTCGAAGACGACGTCTGCATTTTCATTATCTGTTCATTTTCGTTTTTGTGGCACTGGCGGTCATCACATATCCTGAGGCATGAAAACCTACTATGGGTGGGAGCAAGGCAGAAGTAGCAGAGTACAATGAAGAAGAAGAGGAAATCGTCATGGACGGGGCGACCAAGTCCAGCTGTTCAGAGAATGACGACGAGCAACCTGAGCCGGTCGCCAACGATGCAGGTAGCCCGTCTTGTTTCGCAAGGGCTAAGAATCGCCTGCGCATGCCTAGCATCATCGGTAGTCCGCGAGGGAATGCTTTGCCGGCCGCGGTCGCACCCTCACCGAAAGCAAGAAGCGGTGAAGGTTCTTCGTTCTTCGCCGGAATGCAAGGCATGGCTGAAGCTACGGTGCTGGAAGACAGCAGACAGGTAGAATCAACGAACACTACCGCTTCCAGTAGCAACAAACCGGCAGTCCTGCAGCATCGACAAAGCTGGAGAAAGGCAGGAGGAAGTAGCTGGGCACCTAGCCCACGAAACAGAGGCTCTCCGAAAACACGAAAGCCGTCTCACTCCCAGCTCGTCACACGCCAGAGGAGGATGGCCAGCGTCAAGATAGGCGCCGAGCGCAGCTCTTTCAGCGACCTCGAGGAGATCGACGCCGACAGTGATAAATGGAAGACATTCGGTAGTGAGTACACGAGCGAGCATTTGGCCTGTCTGGATGCGGTTAAGGCAACCTCGGATGCTGCAGGCAAAGACACCGAGGAAGTTTGCGACAGCCATGACCGGGAAACGTGTGGAATAAGGTGCGGAGGCATGGCTCGGGAGCGAGGGTCAAGGACTGCCCTTTCTGTAGCAAGCAGACACACTTCGTCAGCCGGTTTGTCCGATAGGATTGGGAACTTGCGAATGGTGCAAGTTCCGCTCTTGGAAGCCGTCGAAAGTACGTCTACGATGTGCGAGCGCAGGACTCCGAGCGAACAGTGGACCTCGTGGCTGACGGGTGACTTGGCCAATGATGAATCAGTCGCTGACAGTGCTACGCCAGCCCAAGATGACGAGCTTCGAGAAATAGTGGCTTCCTGGGACCCCTCGCAGGAAAACTGTTACGCTTTGTCGACGCCAGGTGAAACGTTCCAACTTGATGGCCTAGAAAAGGCGGTTGATGCGCAATTACCAGCTACTTCGTACACTTCCGTTGTTGACGAGTCACTCGCAGCCGGCCCCCTCGACTGTCTGAGCACAGAGAAGACCCCGTCTAAGACTCCATTGGGACGAAGTCTTTACGAAGACCTTCAATGGCTCACCGACGAGAGTGAGGACGTCCTCTCGAAGTCGTCGCATGGCGCCTGCGTGGATCGGCCGCCCTGCATCAGGAGTACTCATCCCGCTGAAGAGCCAGCTGTCTTAGCAGCCATCAATGCCGTGACCGAGAACTTCACATCTCTGGCCGCGTTGTCGCAGAGTACGCTGACCACCGAGCATTTCGATGACTTCCAGCAGTCAACAGACGCCAATGGAGCTTGGTTTCCGCATACTGCTGCTGTTTCGGACGTTGACTTTGACTGCACTCAAAAGTGGAGACGCCGGTCTTCAGGAAATTCAGGCGAAGCGAAGCGCCAACTTGTGGCAAGCTCTTCTACGAGCTCTGGTAAGGAGCCAGACGTGCTTCCGAAAGGATTCGCCAGAGGATACGGACGTATTGCGGCCGCAGAGCTCAGTGGCAATAGTGACAAAGGTTTTTCGAACGTGGTGGTTCCAGGAAGGGCACCGGGCAGCACCTCCTCATCGCAGACAGTTGCGAACGACCATGTAGAATTGCCCTGCGCTGAGCGCGGCGCAGTGCGGGAAGTCAGATCGGTCGTAGAGGTGAAGCAAAGCAGCGTGAACAGTGCCGACGAGTTGCCCCGAGCTTCGTGCTCAGCCAAGAGCAGAAGGGAACCTGTCACGCGACCCGTGCAATCTCTGCATATGACGGACGTGCCAGAGGTTAGCTGGAACACTGTGGCACTTAAAGGGACCACGGGACCTGAGCTGAGCAGCAGCCAGTTAGAAAAAGACGACGTGATCGTCATGCGAAATGGTGAAATTAACATCCATATCCGCACATCAACGCGTAGAAAGGCATCGATGTTGTGGCCTTTCGGTTCGCCATCGCTTGATCAGTCGTCATCGTCCTCGGACGGATGAAACAATTGAAAATGTTTTCTGCTGGCACGTAATTAACATTGCGCAGTAGTCACATATCCGGCGACGCTGACAGAACATTACGAAGGCACGTGTTTATATTTTTTTATTTTGCATTGATTTCTCATTTATACTCTCTATTATTTCCCGTGTACTATTGCGCTTAGTCTGAGCTAAAGAGTGACAGTAATTAAACTCAGATGTGATACTAGCTGCGAGCTTCGCTGTGCCATGGCAAATAAATTGGCAGCAAGTATGGCAACATACTCAGCGCAGTCGCGACGAGAACAGCTCACTTTTGGCCGGGAACTTCATCTGTATAACGGTCATGGCTGTCAGAATGGCTGCGAAGAATGTCTATCAGAATACTTGGTGTGATACTACTGCCTATAGGACGGCCAGTTATCCTCTCTAATGCGCTATAGCCTAGTTCCCCTTTGCTTTGAGAATGCACGTGAGGAGTGAGTGATACCGAGGTGCACCTTAAATTTCTTGGTATAGACAACTTAATATTCTACACTGTACTTCAACGACAGCGGGGAAAATTGAACCCTACGACGAAACTTGCGCGCTGCTTGCGACCAGCGTGCAGGTTTATGCTCCCGGTAGGACTTTTCTCAGTAAATACCAGTCTTATGAAATGTCCTGGAAAACCCAACATGAGGATTTGCCGGGTGTGTAGTACTCAGCGAACTTTTATATTTATAGTCTAGGGAGGCAGCGCCAGTTTTCAGCTCGTTCTACGAAATGCATCGTCGCGTGGAAAGATGTCAGCGATGTGCGAGCGTTCTGAACTTAATCCTCAGGGTTTTCGAAGCTGAGAACACCTGAACTATCGCACGGCGGATGTGGCCATAAATTGACTTAGCTCTTGTACTGTTGGCGTACAGTACTGTTATCTCGTATCAAGTTTGACAACTGTACTTGGTACAGTCGCGAATGATACAAACTCGTAATGATCTTATAATCATCTGCGCCGAGATGACGAATTGGAAACCGCAATAGGCCACCGTGGTGGCTCAGTGGTTATGTCGCTCGGCTGCTGACCCGAAAGACGCGGGTTCGGTCCCGGTCGCAGCGGTTGAATTTCGATGGAGGCGAAATTCTAGACCGTGTACTGTGCGATGTCAGCGCACATTAAGAACCCCAGGTGGTAGAGATTTCCGGAGACCTTCACTACGGCGTCCCTCATAGCCTGAGTCGCTTTGGGACGTTAAACGCCCATAAACCAAACCAAACCAAATCTGAAAAGCGTAATAGTCGAGTTGACACCGAAAGGCGGCGGTGGCGACATAAAAGGAGCCGCGCACCTTGCAACGCTCGCCGTAGCGCCTTTCGCGTCATTGTGCTTACCTCTGCAGGCAAGAGATGCCGCCACAGTAGCCATCCGGCGAAAACGGCGTTCGCGGCTTTTGGTTCGCCTATCCCAGGGCAAACGATTACGAACGTGCATCATGCACGACCGAACCAGGCGAGTGCCACTGTCAAACTTTCTACGAGCAAAACTTATCGCAATACCCAAGCTCTGTGCGCAGTTTCATCGTAAATGAGCCAGCTGTTGAGGCGGGAAAGTCTTCAGGATAAAGATGCACAACACTGTATAGTGCTTCCATCCAGTGGCCTTCAGTGCAGTTTCTTGTTCGCCTTTCGTTCGAAAGGAGGCGTTACAACCTGGGAGCTCACAGCTGTACTATCAACAGAGAGCCAGGAAGTTTTGCAAGCTCTGGTTAATTCTTGTGGGGACGAAGGGGGCGCTCTAGGCTTCCCTTCGTCCAGGTCGTCAAGAAAATCCTGCACTTGAATCCGAGTCGTGCATTAGAGACGTTCTCTCTTTGTTTCCGCGTGGTGGTTGACAGCACTGCCTCGCTGCAATCCTCGGGTGTTTATTTTCTTGTACATTTGTATATTACACATTTTCTTTTATAGGAGCGATCCCGAGACTCATTGACGTAACGTAAATTCTTCCTCAGCCATTTCGCTCCCCTGCTTCAAACTGTCCCAAATAACAATGTTCACGTAATGTACAGCGCATAAATGTTTTAAAGCCCCAGTACAGACCGAAATTCGCCTGCTTTCGTAATTTGCCTCGTTACACGCCGAATAAAAAAAGAGACTTAGCTGACTTTTGGCGCCACCGTTCGCTTCTTTATTAACGTGCCTTTCAAGAAAGGAGCCTTTTGTTAGACGAAGCTAAAAAAAAACAAAACAAAACCAGGGTGAGAACCCCATTGAAGGTTTAAGGCCCAACTTTAGCCCCCTGCTCATATTTGACGCTGATTTATAGCCACTTTTTCGCACTCTTGGATGAATGAAGACGTCGGCAACCTAAAAGCTAATTTCTTCAGGTGTTTTTAAACCCTTTCAATCGGAACTTCAGCTTCAGGATTAGAACTTAGTAGCAAGAATCTACTGCTATATAAAAAGAGGCCTGGATAAAGTCTCATCGTTTTTGATATGGTGAGACGGACATCGATATTTACTTACAATTCGCTAAATACAAATGCGCATGAGGTAAGTTCACGCGCGTTTTCTAAGTGTTGCAGTAGCGACATATGGTACGTGAAAAATGTGCACACTTCGAGCTGTCCTCTTCTCCAACCGTCGCTGACGCGAATACAATTTTCTGCAGCGTGGCACACCTCATTTGTTGTTCTGCCTGACTTAATGGCATACTGAACCGTAAGAGAGACCTGCTTAAGCACTCTCGCTGGCAGTATATTAACCCGAAAATTATTGCAGCGACCGCTGTTTATGGATCTTTCTACGAATTTGTGGCGGCAAAGAAGTGCCAGGTGAAGAAAAGGTGGCAGGAGGAACTGGTGTGATGGGTACAGTGACAAGAGGTTAGGATGTCCATAGATTTAGACGAGTTTTACAATTGTTCAATGCCTTGGTATGAGCGCAAGCAGTTCACATTCTCATTCAGTTTATTTCGCATTTCTCCCAGTGCAGAAAAAATGCGAGGACAAGGACTAAAAGCTGCCATGTAAGTAGCTTGACTGAGGCCCCCTTTGATGGCCGCGTAGAGCGTTTACAAACCATAGAGTGCAACGTAAAGGCAAGCAATGTTTCTACATAATATCAAAACTAGTTAAATTCAATTAGCTCCTATTTACCTCTTCGCATTTCTCATTACCACTAAATCCTAGCATTATTCAATGAGACGATGTGGCGCTGTGTTAGGGTTCAAGCTAAACCCCGACATTTACAGACGCTGGACACGTCACCCGAGCAGTGGGAGGTGCATACAAATGACCATGCGCTCCTCAGCCAGAGTCCGCCATGACAATAACCAGTCGTGCAAGCGATGCCGGAAGGAAGTTCGAGGACAATGCCCAAATGCATGTTCCCGGCATCGAGGCAAAACCACATGGACACCAAGACCCAGCAGTGTGCTCTGCCGAAGGACAGTCAACCTGGATTCAGCGTTAAGATACTACATTATGTGCCGCGGCGACCGAGGCCAAGGTGAGCAAAAGGTGGAGGAGGAACTAAGGCCTTGTCTTGCATCTTTGGGAGAACAGTTTTGCGTGTACAAAGAGTATGGTGGAGCTGCCATAAAAAAAAAACGTAAACCAATGAGCTCCTGCCTGTACCACTAAAGTATCACAGGCTTAACCCAATCGTAATATAAATGAAAAGGCCCGAAGGCAAGGTTGTGCTTTTGCCACCCGAAGGTGGGAAAATAAAAAAAATGGGGTAATGCTACTAAGCGACCCACAGCCGGGGGAGCGGGCCCGGGGAGACTCCCCTGATCTCCCCTGGGACGTAGCGGAGGGGGTGGGATATAGGTTGTGGGAATGGGACTGAGGGAAGGGTTATGGGTAATGTGATGGGAATGGGGACAGCGAGATATTGACCCTCATTTTATCATCACTCGACTCCTGTCTGGCCAGGACAGGGAGGGCGTCGATGTTCTCCAATGGTGCGGCTCCACTCACGGGATGCCCGACCACCCAACGACGCAATAGCTCCGACTCGGAGACAGGGAATCCTAACCCGGGGCAGCTGCCTCGGGCTCCTCCACGACTTTCAGGGGTCCGGTTCGGACTTGCGTTACGCTCCCAGCTACTAACCGTCGAGTGTTTTTCGCAGCTTTTCAGACTCCGGAAGTATGTGTGGTGGATCCAGCCAATGGAATTAGACTCCCGGGGACCCACCTGTGCTTCCAACCAACCAACCTTGCACTTATTTCCTCCCCTGGCTTGCTCCACACCTACTGAGGAGGGAGTGTTCAGGGCCGGGCTGACCGGGCCACAAACCAAGAACCTGGCCGAGGGTGAGATAACCCGGGCCTACTCCACCGCTACTCCGCAACATCGACGGTTTTTGCATCGGTCCTACTAAGGTCCCCCTTACCTCGGCGTCCCGCGCTCTAGCCTCACGGCCCCGCGGTCAGCCATCCCTGGCTGCTTCCCCGAGGACATCGCTCCCAAGGAGCCCTTCTGCTGGAAACCCCCGCGCGGACCTGGCCTCTCCGTGGCCAGAAACCGACGCGCCAGCCGGTAGCCACGCACGCCCCCGCGTGCAGAGGCTTTTTGATTTCCGAGCGCTTTTTGAGCCCAATTCCGTGAGTCCAACCTGATTGTGAAACCAGGCCTGCCTCCGCACAGGCATCGGACCTCACGTGCGCGACTGGCCCACTCAGTCGCTTGGGAGTCGCTGCCACTCCCATGGGGTTTTGCATCCCCAGAGGACGGGCCCCGGCCAGCCCATCCCCACCGCTGTGCGTTGCACCGGAACAAAGCCTAGTAGCCGAAACTACACCGGCCCGTATCCGGTGGCAGGGGGGGGCCACGAGCAGGCCGCACAGTCGGATTTCCCCCCCTGTTTTGCGTGTACAGTCGAACCCGGATTTATCGAGCTCGAAGGAGACGGCAACGTAGCTCGATGTATAAAAAGTTGCAACATCTATGTTTGGGGCCCCGCCGCGGTGGCTCAGTGGTTAGGGCGCTCGACTACTGATCCGGAGTTCCCGAGTTCGAACCCGACCGCGGCGGCTGCGTTTTTATGGAGGAAAAACGCTAAGGCGCCCGTGTGCTGTGCGATGTCAGTGCACGTTAAAGATCCCCAGGTGGTCGAAATTATTCCGGAGCCCTCCACTACGGCACCTCATTCTTCCTTTCTTCTTTCACTCCCTCCCTTATCCCTTCCCTTACGGCGCTGTTCAGGTGTCCAACGATATATGAGACAGATACTGCGCCATTTCCTTTCCCCAAAAACCAATTAATAATAATAAAACTATGTTTGGGGATAGGGTGGCCGCAGCTGGCGCAGGACAGGGTTAATCGGAGAGACATGGGAGAGGCCTTCGCCTAGGCGTGGGCGTAGTCAGGCTGAGAATAGATTGTAAACATGCTATGGAGACGCGGTCCTTGCAGTGAAGTCACACCCGCTGGCGCGCTGGCGTTGGCCCTAACCTGCTACACACCGAAGCCGCAGCGTACAGTTCTTTGGAACTAGCCGCTGCCTATTATAAGACATGTAATCTTGTTAACAGTACACTATAAATAGTATAATCGCTTATTAGAATTAAGGTACAGTTGTTTTCCGTGATGTCTACGGCTGAAAAGCATGCCCGGGAAGGGCCGCTGCTATAGCTTCAGGTAGGTCGACTTTGCCGCATGACAGTGATGCCTTGCGCGCTATAGAAAACAAGTGGGCTTCACCGCAAGAAGAGTAGCTAAGTTGTTTGACGGCGGAACGAATCACTGACCCGTCAACGCAACGGTTCGGTCTAAGACCCTTTTCCCAAGCATTTCACCTCAAAAGAGCCGAGCACCAAGCTGAGGGAAATCTGGTACCTATTAGAAAACCGGTGGATTTCAGGTATCCAGCAGCGCACGAATCATCGAACTGAAAGCAGCAGTTTGGTCGAGGGCCCTTTTCCGAAGAATTCATCCTAGAATAGCCGAGCACCAGGCCGGATGAATGCTTGTACCCATTAAAGAACCGGTGGGTACCCGGTGGCACTGGGGATCGAACCCAGCACCTCCCGCATGTGAGGCGGATGCTCAGAAAACCGGTGGATACCCGTTGTGCACTGGGGATCGAACACTGCACCTCCCGAATGCAAGGCGGATGCTACGAGTACGGGAGACTGAAGGCGGCCCTCAAGCACACCCGCTCGTCAGGCGGTTTCACAGCGTTAGCGTTGCCAGCAGCTGTCCAACAGGCGAAAAGTGATCGACGATCTCCGTCTGATAAGCGTGCGTTGCACAGGCGCGGTGTGCCATATATCGAATAGCCGGCGAAATTGGAGTTTGATATGCGGCACGATTTTCCTACATTTTCACATAGGATTTTCAAGGGTATGATCTGTGTGTTGGAAATAGCCAATGCTCCGAAATATCCGGGCTCGACTGTAGTTGCTCAGTCTGCCGTCGCTGAAATTCACGTTGGAGGCGGTAATCGTCCAGTGAATTTAATTTATGAAATTAAGCTTCTGAAGTGGTTTCTCTCTTTACTTAATTTTTTATTCATATTTGGAAAAAGCGCGAAGGACGGGACACACCACGAGCGCTGGTGTCTCCTTCCTCGGTGGACGATAAAGTTTTTTTTCTCTCTCTCTCTCTTCCTCGTATATCCCGTCCTTTGCGCTGTTTCAAATATGAACGTTAACCAACGTGTCAAATTCATGATACTTCTACGTTATTTAATTGTAGCAGCAGGTAGACATTAAGTGTATAGGTTTGGCGTCTTGAATGGTCTTTTGTGAACAGGCTGGAAAATATGATTTCCCATATTAGAACAATAATATTGATTGAAAATGGTCGCCGTGTTGAAGATCTCTTAATTTCAATGGTCTGAAGTTGTTATACTCAAAACTTGTGAAGAGTTGGTTCTTGGTGTTTGTACAGCTCAGTTGTGTCACAACTTGGTTCAAATTTGGATTTGAGTAAACTGTGACACAACTGCAGTTACATGGATTAGTGATCTTTCTGTGCAGAAATTGAAAAGTGGTTTCTGTGTTGCTTCTTTCTTGCTAATTATCAAAATGATTTACATCTCTCACAGATATTTCAAGTCAATCCAATGGGCTTTGTCTTACTTAAAAAGGGCAACTTTTTTTTCGCTTGAGCAGCCAAGGCAGGACAATAGAAAGACATCATTTCTTTTTAGCAGTCGTAGAGAAATCTGAATAAGTGCCTTGCTGTAATGACTAATTACTATATAACTTTTCGCTCCGTCATTCTCTGACATTTATTACTGGAAGAAATTCTCCAAACGATCTCATGATCAGCAATAATTAGTGTACTTAAAAATACCGGAATTTTTCAAGTTCCAGTGAGCTCGTAATGAATTGCACGGAGGCAGCGTTTACTACACAAAAAAGAAAAACTGAACCATTAAGTAGGATTTAAGAAAAGAGCCTGTCGGATTGCAATTAGCGCCAATATTACGCTTTGTCGAGCCGAATGAAAGCGGGGCGGCGAGCTTCCCAATGCAGGACCACAGAAAGGCCTCCTATTTCTTCCTATGCACTTTCCAGGTTAAGCTTCATTACTGCGCTTCGTCAAGCCAGATGTGAATAAAATGAAGATCCGTAAATATTAATACACGGCTGCATAAGATATTATCCGCATCTATGCAAACAAATGTCGGCCAAAGATATGCCATGATAACGCAACTAAAACTGTAAAATGAAAATGTTCAGCCGCCGTCGCTAAAAAGTGCGCACGAAAGATATAATTCGAGGACTTGTCTGCCCCATTTAGTTTCGAAAAGAAGCGAAGGATGATTTCCTAATTAGAGGAACGTGCAAGCGGGTTTAGCTTCGCAACAGCGTTTAATTAGCAAAGTAGGGGAACTAACAGTCATCTAAAGGAAAGATAAAAAAAATTGGGTGCTGATGCGGGTATGGAATTGTTATATTTAGAACGTAGTTTTTAATGATAGGAAGTGCAGGGAATATAAGAAGGGAGAGACATGAGGGAAAACCGACAACACTACCGTGGTTATGGCCATTTCTTCCTCGTAAGTGCTCTCGTGTCAGGGAATTGATGTCGTCGCTGTTGTCGGGTGTACTGTGGTATCCGAAAGAAGCATATGCAGCGCGAGGCAAGGTTTCATTTTACATCCTTTTCTTTTTCTTTTTCTGTAGGAGAAGCTTAATGCATTGCTGAGAAAATCATAAATAAGGACCGCGTATTCGTGCTATATTTAAAGTCCCACGCAATACAGGTTGTGTGACGTCACTGGTTCGGCGTGTTATCCTCCGAGCTCTCGGTTAATCAGAGAAAGCGACCCACAGTGGAACCGGGATCTTCTCCCGCCGCTCGGACGGAGCTTTTCCTTCAATATTGGAGCCTTTAAAGAGCTTTGGACACAGTTCTCCACAAACCAGAGTCGCAGCGCTTTCTGTGAGTGTGGTACACGTAGTAATAATTTATTTCTTTGTTTCAGAACAGTTTTGCGTCCTTCATGTCGCAAACGGGGTAGATTTTAATTCCAACGAAAGACGGCGGTAAACAACATTTTACAAAAGAGGAAGCTCGGTAGCACATCCTCCGCCGATTTAGTGCAGACAGATTTTCCTGCGAGCAAAAATATTTTTTTTTTCTGAATTTCTAGCGTCGTGTGCATTCTCAAAACCCCTGACTTTGTACGAAATTTTGTGCTAATTGCCAGTAAGAGAGAGAAAAAAAAACGATGGCATTTTGTGCTAGAAAACCAATCAATTGGTTCTCTGGACGGCTAGATAAACAATTTAGGCGGAAAGATGTTTGTTTTGAAACGAGGTAATGAGGTGTGCGCGTGAAAGGGTATAAAAAATGCCACCGCCATACTGCTCACTGTCGAAGATTTCCACGATCTATAGGGCGCTTCAATTGATCCGCTAAGCACTCGTCATCCAGAACTACTTTGGTATTAAAACTTTGAAATGTACTTACTCCCATTTTAGGGCCGGGCCGGCCAGTGTCGTAACTGTTGCTAGGAATAGATGGGAGAAACATGGCGATGAATAAATATTGCTCCAGAAATCAGTAAAAGCGAAGGTGAAAACAAAACGAAAAATTTACGACATGAAACCTAGCCTACTAAGAAAGGATACCTTGCGTAAAAGGTGATCTTAGAGTGCACGTTTGTTAGAGAAGACTGAATAAAATAGGAAGTGTGAATCTCTTAGGTGAAGTATAGTGCCCGAAGAAAAACTTAAGCAAAAAAAAAACTCGAACATTACAAGGAAATCTCGAACTGGAGAGAGAGAGAGAGACAGAGGCGAACGAAAAGGCAGGGAGGTTATCTAGGCGACGCCCAGTATGCTACCCTACGCGTTTGAAGGGGAACGGAGGGAGCGATAGAAAGGGGAGAGAGGAAAAAGAGATCACTTTTTGACTTGTCCGTAGGCCAATACTAACAGGGTACACAGGGCACACACTGAAAGTTTATAACCTTGAACTCAGACCTGAGTCCTTCAAGAAGTTGAGAAGTGCCTTCACAGCTGTCCTCTGCGATGAAGGTTAGTCTCGAACTAGGCCTGATGTTCAGTACCGAGCCAAACGTAGGGAAGGAGTTATTTCTCTTGTCGGACCAAATTGTAAACACGCCGGAATTAATACGTCCTACTGGTATGATAAAGCATTGCTCGTCCCTTGGCTGCCACGCACGTTGGGAAAACAGTGATGGCTGCGAGACAACATGAAAGAGCTGCGTTCCCTGAGAACGTGCCTCGCTGCGTCACACGTGTTGTCGTCCTCTGGGAAAACGTTTAGTACCGGGTAGAGCGCACAACGTCCAGTCTGAGAGGGACGTGTATTTATACATCGGGGCTGCTAAATAATGGGATCTCCTCGTACAAACGCTAGGTCGACGTGTGTTGCCAGACGCACGGAGAAAGCTGTTCTCGGACAACCGGCCTGTTGAGTAAGTGGTATACACGTAGCGTGTAGCGCTGGTGTGGGCCTGCCTCCCCTCGTCTGGTATAAGCCTTCGCGGATTGTCTCGTAAGCACTTGCACGCATCGCCCATTACAAAGTGCTCGTAGGGGCAAGACGAAGAATGGCTCTGAGAAAATGTTGTCCCAACCTCTATTAGATTACTCTCGAGGAGAGCTATAAAACGAGACGTTATGGCAGCCTAAAGGAATTGCGTACTTAGCCTGCGCTCTCGTGAATAAAAAAAGTGCTTTAGATGTAAGCTTTAATTGAAACAAATATGGCAGCGTTTTAAGGTAAACTGAGTACGTGCGAAAGCATGCGACGACAATATTAGCATCAGGTTAAGCTCTGATCGAGGTTACGGTTATCTGATCTGCTCGCGCTGCAGATGGAATTTGAGACCTTATTTGGGTACTTCCTTCTTGCTATTTCTACATGTTTTTCTCCCTCCTTTTTTCTTGTGCTCCCTTCCTTGCCTAAATTTAAGCTTGTTAGACCCCCTAACCACCCGCAACCACCTCTGTCACGGAAACTGAGTTGCCCAATTTTTTAGGTCATCCTTTGTTTGCCGCATGCAGTTTGCAATGCAAGTAGTCACCGCCTGGTAATGACCAATCCCCTCTGTGGGTTTGTGCCATTTTGTGAGGCAAACAACAACAACAACAACAACAACAACAACAACAACAACAACAACAACAACAACAACAACAACAACAACAACAACAACAACAACAACAACAACAACAACAACAACAACAACAACAACAACAACAACAACAACAACAACAACAACAACAACAACAACAACAACGACGACGACGACGACGACGACGACGACGACGACGACGACGACGACGACGACGACAACAACAACAACAACAACAACAGTGAGAGTGTATTGCAGCTTAACACGAGGCGTGATCCTGCGGTGGTAGCTTAGTGCTTTCGTGCAGTGGCCAGCGAAGGTGATGTGTTCGCGCTACCGAAGGGTTCAAATCCAAGTGGCAGCAATATTTATTTATTTATTCGTGGCCGAAGTGAAGGCTTCAGCAGTTGTTGTTTTCCCCATTCCATTGTCTTCGTCACTCTCTTTCCCGCCCGTGGTGAGGAGAGGGAGGCTCGGCCGCGGGGCAGAGACTGTCGTGTGGTACTGTTTTTTGATACTGTTTCCGAACTCAAATTGCCAAGGCCCCCCTCAAGGGATTAAAATTGGAAAAAAAAACGTGGCCCCCCTGCCTTTTGCACACCACCCCTCTTCCTCTATATTTGCAATGGCATGCATTGTGCCAATGTTTTTGTGGCGATATATTTTTTTCACTGGACTCATCTGATTACGCCTTTCACACCACACAGGTCCCACTGATTCCGTCTAGAATCCAGAAAGAAAAACGAATAAGGTAAAGACGGGAGTCAGAGTTTTCTCCTTTTTGTGATTTATCCTCTTCCTGAACCCGCAAATCTCTGCATTACAATATTTTATGGCAGACAGCCTTAATTTGGGCCCAAAAGATCAGAGAAAAATTCATAGACCACTAGTAAAAAAGGTCTAACAGCAGTGCTGCAATGGGTCCCTCCCTGGCTACAGCCAGTCAATTCCACGCATGTGAGTGATAACAACATTGAGTCCTGGACAAACCACTGCAGAGGGAAATTATACACACCTCTTTGAATCAAGACATGGGCAGGAAGTTTCAACTGTATGGTGCGATGATTGTTATATAAAATAGAAATGCGCGTTCGTCGTTTGTAGCTGCTTTGTTGGAGCTCATAATAAGACAGCGCGTGTTATCAACACTCATCATATGCACAAATATATATCATTGGTTAAAACGAACTTTACTGTTGATGGAAACGACTGAAAAATGCCACAAATGGGAGTGAAGCCCTAAAGAGAAAACAATTCGGTGTAAATTAACGTCAGTAAAAGGGCCAAAAACACAATAACAAAGCACCCTGTCAACTCCAGTATGCCTACAAGCTTCCTAATGAAGTACTAAACTTTTTTTTACAATCCTGTCCGAGCGGAGAGAACAATGGTTAAGTTTGGCTCAAGGCTAAGTATTCTGAAGAACCCTCACAACCAAGTCTTCGGATGAAGGCTTCTGCTGCAGGCCTAATGTGGCGCACCAGCCTGATTTTGTCAAAGCAGAAAAGGGAAGGAAAGATGCTCAGCTTTACATATTAAACTTCACAACGGGACGCGGTCTGAAAGGGGCTTCATAAAAAGGCCCTGGCTTGAGAATGGCACGAAGTTTTCAGTGCAACACAGTGCAGGATATAATAGTCTTTGTTGGGGGGGAACAGTCTCCCATAAGTTTTGCCGCATAAACTGATGACTGTAAAGAAAAACGAGGCTATGAATAAAGCTTCGCATTTGCAATAAGCATTTTTTCTTATATTGTGTGAGGAAATTAGGGCCGGGTGGGATTCTAGCGCTCAAAAACAATAATTAATTGTTGCCCGGCTGCTCATCTTCTGCACATTTACTGGCCAATTTCAACTTCGTGATCGGTTTTTGTTACTGAGAAACGCCAATTACAGAGCAATCGCAGGCCCTGCAACGACCACTCATTACGTAGGAGCCATCGCTAGCATTTCCTTGGTTACAGGAAGAGATGGGGTGATAGGCAAAAGGGATCAGCCGATGGATGAAGGCAGCGGGTGGGCTTCGTTCTCTTTCTGACGGGAAACTTACTGTCATGGACTACACGCTCCTTACATAGCACTTTTGATTATGGCACAGTGGGAAAAAAAGTTATGGTGAACATGCGTGGAGACCTCTAAAAAAGTTCACTAGATAATTACAATATTACGGGTCATAGCCGTACTGAAAGCTACAAAACACAGGGTACTGAAGGCATTTCAATATGTTCCACCTACTTGACGTTATTTTCAAGGTGAGTGACATACTTTCTATACTAAAGGTGTGGTCGAGAAAATCTCATACCTTGTATTTTCAGTCTCTGCAGTTTAACTGATATATCGGAGGGGATACTTGAGCTCCACCTTAAAGGTATGGCGAGATAGCCTAGTGGGTTAATACCCATGCATACAGAATTGGCTATTCTAATATATTTAAAATTTATAGATCCTTGGGAGTCGTCATACCCCTCCTGGTACAGTGGTGCGTCGTTAAAGCGATGCACCACTGAGCTGCGATGGCAGGTGATGCCACCGGCGGGGCTTGTGCGGCCCAGGTTGCTCCTCCTGGGCAACTTCTCGCTACCCCCGGACACTGCGGACTCGATGGAAATGAGACCGCCGACGTTGAAGCAAGGAGCGCCTTCAGCAGTGGCCTGCGCACAGCTGTACCGTTCTCTATAGTGGACACAACTTGTCTCCTTTCGGAATTGATGAGGAGGGCGACGGCTAGGTACTGGGCCCTGCCAGACACCCGCCACATCCGCCTTAAACGGCTAGATCCGGCGATGACCTTTTCAGTTCCTCGCGGAATACCTCGCCCTATTGCATGCGTTATCCCTAGACTACGTTTAAACGTGGCATTCACGCGCAAATACTTGCACTTAATAGGACAAGCGGACTCCCCGGAACGTACCACATGTGGCGTGCTAGAGATTATAGAACATGATTTAGTGGCGTGTCCAGCGTATGCACGTGAAAGACTCATACTCGCATCGGCTCTGAAGCCTATGGACACATCGCTCCTCTTTGAGGATTTGATCCTCGGCGCTTGGCCAGATAATTTTAGAACTGTAAAGGCAACGCGAGCGCTCTCACGCTTTTTGAGCGACACGGACCTTGTCTCGCGTTTGTGATGTCAGAAAGTGTTTTTTTTTATGTATTATTTTTAATCTGCCTCCTCCCATCATCATCGTCTCCTATCGTGACATTCTTTTATCTCCTCTTCCCATCCCCCAGAACAGAGTAGCAGGCCAGATATTTATTTTTCAGGCCAACCTCTCTGCCCTTCCTATCAATAAACCCTCTTTCTCTCTCTTCTCGCTACCAATAATTAATTTACCTGCCACCTATCCGATGGGCAGGTTGTGATGGCGCCACAAGTTTAAGTGACCTGTAGGTGGCCCACCTGTCTCCCAGGTTGCTTTTGTGTAGATTTTTCGTTCACGGTCAACGACGCCGACGACACCGCCGGCGACGCCGTATTTTGCCCACCACGAGCACCTTAACGTTATCACGCTAATGCTAAGCTTTGGAAGCGATGAAAAGCGACCCGATATATGCGTATTTGGTTCAGCGGCAACGTAGTGGTACTAATTTATACACCGTATTACTTTTCATTTACCGGTGAAAGCTATGCTCTTCCCAAATAGCAAGGGTTCTCTCGGGATTCAAGGATTTGAAAGCGTTCCTCCTAAAAAGAGCAATAAAACCGTCTGTGATTACTTTCTAGTAGCTTAAACGCAAGTCATATATATATATATATATATATATATATATATATATATATATATATATATATATATATATATATATATATATATATATATATATATATATATATATATATATATATATATAGTTGGTCCACACTCACGCCCAGCTCTGCACAAACTTCCACATTCAGTAGGTGTCAAATGTTCATCACATTCAGATCCATGCAGAGGCAGGCAAACTAGACATACAGGCACCCAGACAAATAGAGAACACGAATGGAAGCCCGCCTTTCGGAGGCATAGTAAAGACGATGTCGTCAATACTGAATTCCTCGATGTTGTGCAACCTTTTCATTACATTGTAAGGCGGAGCAATGATTGCTACCACAGGGTATACAATTGCATGCGTAAATATTACTATATTACCCTCTATAATATTGTAATAATTACTTCTGCAATTGCGATATTCACAGTTTGATAGTAATGGTTGCTCATTCTGACACTGCCAACAAAAGCTTTCCTTGCATCTCAACAATGATGGCGTAAGGTTGGAAGAAAAATTCCGTTTTTATTGGCGTCTTGTTTTACATGTGCCGCGCAGCGCCTATTGTGTGTGTTCTTTATGGTTCGCATGAATATTTTCTTGTTTGTCAAGTGCTAAGAAGGCCGTTGAACCTGGCACTAAGCGGCAAAGCCCCATTAGGATAATGACAGCATCTGGGCTTTAGCCGACTACAAAGCTGTAATCTCCAGCATGGCGTTTAGAGCCGCATTGAGACTTAACAAGACAGCTTAACGATCGTCATCGAGTGTTTTTAGACTCATGTTTGCTCCTGTACTGAACGCAGCTTAGACAGAGCGCATACGAAGTACGGGAAAGTCGGAACGCATTCCACAAAGGATTGCTCGTCGACGCAGAGCTGGCTTGCGAGGCCATTTGCCGTTTCAACCATTATAATATGCTCAGTCGCAAGCTGCGTGGTTGTGGAAGGAACGATGAAGATGTGCTTCGTCAGTCCTTTTGTAATCTGGGTAAGTTCGTCTTCTTTGTGTCAAGGCCTGACGCCCCTCATGTGTTGGATGAGAAAATATGAGGCGCTACTGGAAAATAAAAGTAACGCGATGTACCTCGAAATTGCCGCCCGTAACGACTCTTTGATTTCAATATAATGTAAATTTTCAGTCTGTGTGGCAGGAACGATATGGTGAAAACATGCCATAACGCCTTTGAGCGTCAGTAAGCAATGAAAAAAAACAACAATATATTTGGAAACTGGGCGTAGGAAAGAAACGGTGAATGTGCATATGCGTGCTTTTATAGACACCATGAGTGCACGAAAAATATGCCTGTTGATCTACTTTATGCATTCTTCATGCTTACCTTACTACCGAGGTGGATTCAAATCTAAAGTCGCCTATGCGTTCTTTCTACAATTTGTGTTACGCTGAGGTAGTTAAGGGATTGTGTGAATATATACCAAGTAGAGCGTGTTTGCCAAGTACTACGCCATGATTGGTTCTCTCCATCTTTAAGAGGGCCGTACAGGTCAAAGAACAAGTCATGCACTTCTTTACAACTTAGGAGGTCGTGTAACGGCAGACGGCTCACCGCTGTGCACGCGTTTCTCTCCTGCTTTATGGTACCTTACCTTTCCTGTGACAGCTCTTAGTGCCTGAAACTCCGGGAGAGAAAAAAAAGAAGAGAGCCGGAAAGAAATAAAAAAAGAAGTGCAAAAAAATGAAAGGAAGACAAAGAATGAGAGGAAGAAAGAAAGAATGAAGGAAAGAAAGAAAGGAGAAAAAAAATAGAAGAAGGAAGGAAAGAAAGAAAGAATGAAAGAAATGTTTTATTGAAGGTGAAACTGAAGCCTGTAGGTGTCTATACGGAGTCCTATGGTGTCCTACCGCTAGCTGGTCGGCAGATGCCTCTGACGTAAACCGAGTCCACCAGTGAAGAGGAGGGTTAGCGTAATGAAGGGAATGCAGGGCTTCCGGACATGATAAAATGTTGTGCTCCACCTTTCTATATGGAGCGGGCAATCGGAACAGCAGGGGTGAGAGCGATAACGACAGAGGTATAGACATGCTCGAGGGATGAAGATGTGAGGAGACACGAGAGGAGACACGCACATCAGACAGACTGCGCACCCCCGTCTTTCATGGAGAGGGCAAGAAATGGCCAGCCGACAGGCCGGTTGCCCATAGCCATCATTCCTCTTTCTTATGCGACGGAAAAACAGGCGACAGCAGGCCCTGCTGCGACGAAAGCATTACGACGTGCTAAAAACTTGCATAGCTAACGACATGCCTGTCCGCGCCGCGTGATTTCTGCAGCGGAATGCATGGTCAGTAAGTGTCGGCGTCACGACCCACCATTGCGTGCCGCCAATACCACAGCAAAGAGGGCGCAGTGAGAAAACGCAGAGGTACGTAGCCCCGGGACTCAGGAGAGACCACTTCAGCCTCAAGACCCCGCAGTGCGTGCCACACAACCGACAAAAGGAGGTGTCGAGGCAAGCGAAATCCGAAAGAGCTACTCATTTTGGGAAAGAACAGCGCAGAACGACGGGACAGGACAGTAGACAGGCGCCGGCTTGCAACTCAGCATATTTCGAAGAAACTCGGCTTCTTGTACCATCTCCAAACCACATGCGTTACACCCATATCGCTCGTGCACCTTAAAGTGACAAAAGAAGTATTGTAATCATAGACGTGAATCAAAGTTTAACATGTCAAGTTCCTTCTTTGTAAACGCGACGGATGGCGTGCTGATAAAACGATCACGCAGCCTCGGTGTCGAAGCTTCCTCGATGGTTTCGCTTCGATAGCGAGGCTACTTGTTTCTCCCGAAAGTGTTTTCCACTGGCGTCCGCAACCGCGGAACCCAGCGCACAACAACCTTCGTCACGTGCAGGTTGTTGTGAGTAGTAGTGTGCACTGAATCTGCACTCACGTTAACCCGTTCTACTATTTCTGCAACAGTTCTCGGACAGTCACCGAGCACAAGAGCCTCCGCCCCGCCGCGGTGGCTCAGTGGTTAGGGCGCTCGACTACTGATCCGGAGTTCCCGGGTTCGAACCCGACCGCGGCGGCTGCGTTTTTATGGAGGAAAAACGCTAAGGCGCCCGTGTGCTGTGCGATGTCAGTGCACGTTAACGATCCCCAGGTGGTCGAAATTTTGCCGGAGCCCTCCACTACAGCACTTATTATTCCTTTCTTCTTTCACTCCCTCCTTTATCCCTTCCCTTACGGCGCGGTTCAGGTGTCCAAAGATATATGAGACAGATACTGCGCCATTTCCTTTCCCCAAAAAACCAATTATTATTACAAGAGCCTCCACTCGAGCAGCAATTTGAGGTTCACCATCGAGCGACGGTCGGGAACAACGTTCTTCTTCGTCCAGGCTGTTCTGACCGCAATGAAATCCTTGGCGCCATTTCACAACAGGGGCATAAAGCTACAGCACTGTCACCGCACATCGCCACCAACTTGGCATGCATCTTCTTGTAGTCATGTTCCTTCCAGTACAGAAAGAAAATCACTGCACGTGCTTCAAATTTCCCGAGGAATGCTTTTGATACGGCAGGGGCGTTTCGCGGTACACTATAGGACAAAATTTTTATATTTCGCGAAAATGAGAGAGACGTGCACTCATGTTGATGCTTATACCGTGAACACCTGTTATAAATTTATTGAAATAATAATAGGAACTTTATGAGTGGCCCTCGCATATATAGCACCTTCTTTGTCCACCAAGCAGTTTCGGCATTTTTTGAGAACTATCCTGTTTCAACCTCATAAGAAATGTGACTAAGCCCATCACCTGTTCGCGCCTTCTCTAGTTTCGGAATTTGTGGCTGGTAGTCAAAGCTCCTGAGAGACCGATTTCCAAAACACCTACAGCTGTGGCACAAATCTGCAAGCACTGGCAAGTATTATTAGGCTCGACGCCAACAAGACTGTCGCGTACATTCGCACCTTCAGAATGAACTAGACTAAACCCAAGTTTCTTCATTTATTTTAATGAATTCAAAAGGCCGACCAAACTCCAGTGTCCTAGGGTGAGTGCGATTTTCTTTGTGCCTCGTGGCTTTTTGATTGGATCTCGACTGGCCGAACGCCTTGCTCTTGCTAGAACCCGTTAATGTGATATTTTAAACATGTCGTGCAAAAATCTCTGTCGTTATCCGTTGGTACTTTGAGCCTTCCTTGTCATTACTGGCTTATCAGCACGCTGTTTATCATCAATGAAAATAATTAATTAAGCACATAATCGTTTAGGGCCCTCATAAATGAATTTCGCAACAACTGCAACAGTTGATCATATTTGTTTCCAAATGCGCGGTGTTACGGACGACGCAGGCTTTATGTTACCAATCCTCCTTTTGGGCGAAAAAACAGCTTCAAACTTTCACAGCTTTACCTAAAACACACCTCTGGCCAGTGCGACTAAGGCGCTCCTTTGCAGCAAAACTCCCGCAGCCAAGCAGCAGTGGTACTGTAAAGCATAGGTGACAACACTTCAGCGAATGGGGAAAATTTACACCAAGCAACGAATCGGCTGCGTAGCTCTGTGATCTTCGCAGCCTGATTCGATTCGACTAACTACAATCGCGTCTTCAACAGCACTCTACGCAACTGCTGAGATAATCGCCGGGCTTCAGGAAAACGTGGCACTAGGAGTAGTCATTATCGCTTTTCATAGGCGCAGCCGGCCGTGACAGCGCACGCAACCCGACCATCTCCGTCGGCAGTTAATAATAATAATAATAATTGGTTTTTTGGGGAAAGGAAATGGCGCAGTATCTGTCTCATATATCATTGGACACCTGAACCGCGCCGTAAGGGAAGGGATAGGGAGGGAGTGAAAGAAGAAAGGAAGAAAGAGGTGCAGTAGGGGAGGGCTCCGGAATAATTTCGAGCACCTGGGGATCTTTAACGTGCACTGACATCGCACGTTAAAGATCCCCAGGTGGTCGAAATTATTCCGGAGCCCTCCACTACGGCAGTTCTGATTTTTGTTCTAATAGAGAGACACGAAGATTACCTGCGCTCTTTCTTGCCGGAGAGACCCAGCAGATCGGAAGCGCAAGCGCTAAACATTACTGACTAAAGTTTGGACGGTCAGGCCTGCTTAGATCTTCAATTATTTCCTTTGTTTTGCACGTCATTGTGCGTCAGCACTTCGTACATTTAGAGACGCCTTGTATAAAGGACCTGTTCCTAAATCCTTGGCCTTACGCATATATTTTTTTGCCACCTCACAGAGGCATCATTTTTTGTAAGTTCTCTCTCGAGTCTTGCATCGAATGCGTTGCGGACGTCAGCTCGCTAAGAAATTCCACAAAAGGCAGCAAATATTTATTCTCTCAACCCGCCGGTGTTGGTTCATGTCCTATGACCGAAAGTCCAAGGACCCTCTGCCAACCTCGCTGACAGTGGTGCTTTGATGCAGGTGAAACCCACGACCCCCTGAGCACTGAATTTTTTAGAGGCTAAGCAAGTTCAGTGCATTTCAGGTTCCTCCAATATTCCATACCAAACAGCCCACCGTCAACATTCGTCAAGTAAAAGCATTATATTAGCCTCTTTATTTGGCGACAAAAAAATAAACGAGATACCAGTTTTTTTCTCATGCTCTGATTTCGCGTCTGGATCTGCAGTAATAGCCACAGGGCATATTTTTTTCATGCCAGAAAGTATTTTTTCTTGTCTGTCTGCCTTTCTTTTACAGCGTCAATAGAAATTCTTTGGCTCACATGAAGTTGCCGCCATCGAGAGAGAAGTGCGAGTGTATTGTTAAATTTTGAAACAGGCACGATTCTCCCTATTCTAACCCCGGTAGCAGTCCCCCTAAACGCAGCTATTTTGAACAGACTGAGGCGTCCCATCCATGTCGTAAAATCTGCAGTTACGACAAAGTCATACTTCACTCGGAGAGGATTTCTACGCAAACGTGAAATTACTTCTGGCCGTTTTGCTCCCATTTTCATGTATATGTGTTTTGCCGCCGTACAAGCTGTAAAGATTCTCCATGAGTTTGAAAGCTCACACTTTTTGATTGGCAAATATGGGAGAAAAAGAAAGGCAGTAGATTTAGATGAAACATCGGGATCGATTGCAGTCCCTGGCGATATGTGTGGAACGCAATCCCTCGCTTCTCCGCCACGTCGGGTGAGTGATGACATTGGTTCACACAGTTTCTTAGATATCTGCAGTAGACGTGCGAAGAGCTGCCTTTTCGGTCGGCCACTCATCGTCGTATACGACCCCCAGGGGACGGTGACGGGGAAAGCAAACGAAATCCTGTTTCTAGGATCGAAACGTAAGAACTTTGAGATGCTATTGCATAAGCGCCGGACCATGACTTGATAAGAAAGTAAGACACGATGGGAGCGCTGAGCTTTCCACAAATGGAAGGAAAGATAAATTATACAAAACCATAGGGCACAACGAAACCCGTGCAAATTACTAGGCGCGATATATAGACACAATACATATGTAAAAAAAACTATTGAAACAACTTGGGCAGTTCTTTTCTGAATTTTCTCTGCAGAGGTGCACTTCTCATGGGCCTATTATCTGCCTTATATATTTTGTGCTTTAAAGCAGTGCTGTATTTCGATAGTAGGCTACATTTGGTTGCGAAAAAAAAAACAGTGACAGACATGGCAGAACACTTACTAGCAAAGCGCAGCCGCTATTACCAACGTCCACTTGTGTACATTAGACGCACGCGTTACGTTTTGCGCAGATAGCGTCTAATTCATCACTTAGCTCCTACGATCCAGATGACATTCATCACTAGATTCTCTCGCAACACCTTGCGACATTGTAGTTAATTTGGAATTTTTTACTTGCAATATATCTTAAAACTATTTCCTCGCTATGTATGCTATTTGTTCACTGCAAACCGAAATCAAGGCCGGAGAAAGGTCCTAATCAAATCCCGATAGTCTGCAAAAAATGTTACCTTCGCTGAAAATAAACTGTTCACTTGAGGTCAACAGTGTTTTGAAGCCTGCGTCAGTCGTCGGCCCCGTGTGGGCTCCATCTCAGAACATGTCCAGCATTCTTGGACAAAAATTTCAAATATTGGAATATTGTAAGGTATTATAATGAAAATATTGAAGGTAATGATTCATTCTTTCGATGCGTAGCAAATTCTTTCTCTTGAAGTTTTCCATCCCTAACGTAGAGCAGTTAAGACGGCCAAAGAAAACCATTGGGGGGACTGTTTTGACGACACCAAAAAACATCAACAGCAAAAAAAAAAAAAAATTAAGCCTGCCGACGGGAGATCAGCGGATAGATTGATTGTTGTAGCGAAATCTTACAATATATGAAGAAAATTACGCTGATAGACTTTAGTCCAGAACTGTTGGGCATTTACCAGCCCGATGTTGATGGTTTTCAAAAATTGTACAGACTGCTTTCACATCCAAAGAACCTGTTCCGTGAGAAAGGGAGTGGTGCT
This sequence comes from Amblyomma americanum, assembly GCF_052857255.1. NCBI lineage: Eukaryota > Metazoa > Arthropoda > Arachnida > Ixodida > Ixodidae > Amblyomma > Amblyomma americanum. Next base: position 156,484,965 of record NC_135500.1, read on the forward strand.
AACTAATAAAATCACGGGGAAAATAATAATAGAAAAGGTAATCTCAGCTCTCTCTAATTTCTGCTCTCTGCTCAGTTTGCTCCTGTCCCTACGTGAGTATAATTCAAGAATAATAAGCCCCGATACAACTCTCCTATATTAAGACAAATGCTTCAATAGGCATCAGCGAATGAATGACCGCCATCTTTTACACATATACAGAGCCTATACGCACAAAAATGATTTTGCTTTTAAAGGACAGGAAAGTAGCAGTCGCTTTAAATTTCATCTGAGACAAGATACCACCCAACCTGACATCTTGAAGCTGGCCAACAATGTTCGGCATGACTGCCAACATTGCCGCGCACGCGAACTTGTATTTTCACCATAGCATTTTCGAATAAATGCAAGAAATAACAGTAGGCGTCGGCGCCGCACTCCTGTGCACGTTTGAAAGCCAATTTTTGATTGATGAGTGACATGGTGATGTTGCGAAGGGGATGTCCTGTGAGCATGTGTCATAGACACAGATCATTTCTGCGACATGATAGGCTAACCAGTGTGCAAACTGCTCATTCGAAGACTAAAGTCACGCACGGAGAGACTTACAGAAGAAGCATGAGTGGCGAAATGGCGAAACAAGAACACTGCATTACAGCGGTGCCGGCGGGTTTCATATATCGCTTCCTTGGGGTCGTGTTCAGTTGCCGTGTTGCAACCGTCTGTATATAACCTCGGCGAAATCGGGGAAGCTAAGAAATGTTACGCCGTTGTCTCCCGAAGAGGAACAAATTACCCCCCCCCCCCCCCCCCCCCATTTCTGATTTTCTTTTATGTCTCTGGCTATTCGGCGTGATTATAGATGGTGTCTTGAAAAAATGAGGGGGGGGGGGGGTGAGGCGATAGTTTGAAGGGCTCAAGGAGCAGGTTACGAGTCAAAGCACGAAATGGCAACGGGCATGAACTTAGACCTAAGAAAGGGTGACGTCCTGGATAGCCGTTCAAGATCTTTGAGGTGTGAGAGCGACGTCTCGAGAAATCGCTTACTTCGGAGTCCATTCTTCTTCTTTTTTTCCGAAAAGAGAATAACTTAATTTATTTCACTTACTATTATTGGTACAATCACCGCAGTGAAGTTTTACGAGAGTAGTTTCTGCAAAAAAAATAAATAAAATAAAACGTGATTTTTGATCGTGCGCGGTTTCTGGCTAAGTCGCAAGAAGACACCAAGATATTTACTCAGCGACAGATCACTGTTCGTTTAATGTCCAACTTTGTGCAGGCAAATAAGTTAGGTAAAACATTCTTTGCCAATCTGGAATCGACAGTCAACCACACCGCCTAGAGTTAGAGGCCTAATTACAAAAAGTATGCCCTAACGAGGTGCTTAACAGCCTGAGCCGCATTTAGGCTGCGGCTAGGACGTCTTTGAAAACATTGGAGCAGTGTTTCAAAACAGGTAATTCTCGAATAATGAGCTATGTCTGATTAAAAATGTAGCGCCTGCATACCCATACGCGCTTCACGAGTGTTTCTCGGGCACTACAGCTTAGTAGGGAAAGTTGGCAAGCGCCTCATTTAGAGTGTGAACGAACTCGTGGTTGGCAAGCGTTTTCTCTCCGGATGATTTATGCGTAGCGCGCTTCTCATTAGGTGAAAAATGAACGAGTAGATTGAGCATGCGATGCGATTTCCTATTTACCTCGAGGTTCTGGTAAACCATTAATCCTCGCAAATAAACCAATCTTGCAGTGGCAGGCCTTGGATCCCGTTGCGGCATAACTTTGCAGTTCCCGAAACCCGTACCGTGAGTCGGCGCCATATATTCTCAGTTATCGACGCCTGTCTGCGCTCTGCGAAGATGAAGCACAGCAAACCACGAGCTCAGGCTGTTCCGTTTCGTCTGAAGTGCGTTGCATCTATAGAGGCTATGCACCGGCTTCCTAATTCCAAGTTCCTCTACTCGCTTCCGGAATGAAGACATCCTTCGGGAAGTCGCCTATTAAGCCGTAAGCCTTACTTACCCCATTGAGCGAAAACCCGTCTATATGTGTGCGCGTGCGTGCGTGCGTATGCGTTCGTGCGTGTGCGTGCGCGTGCGTGCGTCTGCGTGTGCATGTGTGCGTGTGTGTGCGTGTGTGTGTGTGTGTGTCGTGCGATTGATGATTTGTCGTGCGAGATTGCTCTTCAGTGTAGGTGGGGAGTGGCTCTATCTTCTGCTTCCCTCTGCGGGGATCACTGCTCAGAGCCGAGATTGCTCGGGAAGAGCAACCTAGATCGCGCAAAAGCCCCACCGGTGGCAGCACCTACCATCACAGGGCAGTGACGCACTGCTTAACCTCTGCACCACTGCACCAGGAATAGTATGTGGACTCCCAGGGATATATGAATGTAAAGCTGAGAATGACGTAGAGAATGGCGCATCCGAATGCTGCCTGATGTGACAGCTGGTGGGGTGGGTGGCGCGGGCCGCGGTAGGGCGGCGACTGCCTTCCCGAAGTTGGCGCGCAGATCAGAGTGCGGCGGCGTCGTGGCGGCGGGAACGTACAGCCATGCCGAAGTAGAATTGCCAGCTGCGATGCATCGTGTTACATCACGCCGCAGCGCGCGGAGAGCGCGTTCACAAAGTGAGTGGTCGGGATTACGCCTTCTCACACGTGAGCAGCCCTAAGTGTTTCTGCCGACTAGATTTTTAAAAAGCAGTACTTGCCACTAAAAGTTCATACGCGTGTTGGTTGCACAGTGAAACAAATTTGTTTCCAGTTTAACAAATTTGTTTGGGCACAGTTCAGTCACAAGTCTTGTCTATTTCGGTACGTCTAGCCCCGGCTTCTATTCATTGATTATATGCTCCTTCACAGGACATTTTGGGTTCAGGGAAGCACTGCTATTTAGGGGTGAATTGCAGGCAAGTTGTGGATTTTCTACACGCGTCTTGAGGTGGATAATTTGTTCTTCGTTTGCAGATATTAGGCATGAGTCGCATTTACTTTGTAGTTTTGGCATTTACAGGGCTAGGTCAGAAATATTCACATACCTAACGAGTAAATCAAGGATCACAAGAAGAGACATCTAATAGGTGTAACAGTTTTATATGGTTAACACAGAGTCAGCAGCTTTAACATTCACACTCAGCCGGTGTTTAACGCTTCCCTCCTTTCGACAGGCAGCGATTAAATAGCTCACGTCGTAAGAAGAACGCACAGTAAAAATGTCGTTTCGAGAGAAATCATGATGAAGATAGATATTTTTATATTTGTTGCTATATTTACCACATCCATCATACCTTCCGTTGTATTTCTTATCCCTCAAAACTAGTGAACCTCGACTTGTGTGGCTTTAAATCTGTTTGAATTTTTTTGCTTAAACCGGCCTTCAATTTTAGCACATTTGGTAAACAAGTCTTCTACATATATGATAGTCGCACAATTCTAACTGTCTACAAGTATATACATAGTAGCACTACTCCCCGCCTTATAGTCTTTCGTCCGTGATGTTTTGCGCAACTATGCATATATGCGAAACCAACTAGCCCAAGTTTCCGTTATGTTAAGCTACATGTATAATTTGCCTCATTTTTCTTAGTTGCTGACTTCTGCACATTTATTAGCGGAATTGGCTTGCAAAGTGTGTCTTGCGATAAAAATAGGACTATGCACATAGCGCCAAAGTTCTCAAATCTAATAAGGCTTGAAAATGCAGTTACAGGCATTGAGTAGCAAGCTCAGACTGAAAGAAGAAAACGGTAAATGAATGGTTGATGCTGAAAATTTTTTGATTAGCTTGCAGAGTGTGACATACCCACAATTATTCTTTTCAACGGAACAAAATATCGGAGCAAAATTTAGGAGTGTAGACATTTTAACGTGATATAGTTAAGGAGCTCATGCCGCAGACAATCCGGCGTCTTCGTTGGCGACGGCGTTGATTGTGAGTGAGAAATCCATGAATAATCCCCAGAGAAGCAACCTAGGAGGTAGGTGGGCCATCTAGGTCAAGTAACCTTGCGATGTGACCACAACCTGCCCACCGGATAGTGAGCTAGCTGCCCACCATGGCAGGTGGGAGTTAAGATAATGACTGGTCGTTCGGAAAGAGCAACCTGGGGTAACAGGTGGCAGCACCTGCCGTCGCAGGGCAGTGGCGCATGGCTTAACCGCTGCACCACTGCGCCAGGAGCGATGTGAGGACTCCCAGAGATCTATGAATGTTACGTTGAGAATGACCAACTTCTGCATACACGGGAATTAATTTATTATGCTATCATGCCATACTCTTAAGGTGGAGCTTAAGTGCCCTCTCTAGTCTTTGTTTCCTTCTTTGAGCTATCGGACTGAGCCAAAAAAAGAATCGCGTTAAGGCTTGGTTGGATGAAGCATGACATATGGTACGTTTGAAAATTCGAAGATAAGATTTTCGCACTTTTTTCCTCGTAATCTTTTATGTGTGTTAGCTATTTCTCTCCATCGTATTTATTAAACATTTGTTTTCAGTGCGCTACATGCGATTTTTATCATAAAAGCATACTAATAAATTGTGATCAAAATAGTAAATTATTTCTGATTACCCGCGCTTAAAAAAAAAATGTCGCCCCAGTTGCAATAGACATCTACAGAAGCTTCTTGAAATTTAAAAACGCCAGAACACAAGCCGAAAAATGCATTCGCTGGCGCGGATTGTTTTTTCTTTTTTTTTTCGTGTCTTTAGCGTCGAGCTAAGTTAGCCATAGGCTGCTGAATAAATAAAAAGACAACCCTTGTCTGTTTTCAAAAAATTTCTGAACAGTGACAAATATTTCACAGACAACATTACCGTTACCGTCCAAAGAGCGGACGAGAAGGCAGCGTGGTGCTTCAAACTCCGTCAGCCCATGATTTTTATACGTAATGTGCCACCTCCTGTGTATGATTTTTGTCTGTAATCGCGTCTATTACTGCATAAGTTTTTCTTTCTTTTCACCTTTTTCTGCGCCATTATTTAGCGCATGCAAAGATAACAAATATGAGAGTAGTTAACAATCCTGCATTTCTGTCATCGCTCCTGTATTCCTTTTTATTGTTCATTTCTTTAACCATGTTGTTAGTATTTTTTTTATTGAGGGCTGTGAAGAAGACAATCGGCCCTAGCTGACCACTCTTTCAAGAACTGCGAATATTACCGGTATCAGTTGCATACAAACTAAAGATAGCTCAAATAATAAACACAGTAATAAGAACTAATGATCCAATTCCTCTTACACTGTTTAGATCGCCGCTGAGACAAACGAGAGCCGCCACTAATGATAGGTTGAACCTACCGCCTTGTCATAACACCTACGGTCAAAGGCTATTAGAGTACAATGGTGCTCAGATATGGAATGAGATCCCCGATGACATCAAACTGAAACACAATTTTTCGGCCTTATTGAAAAACATTTCTCTTGTCTGTCCAGAACAGTGATACTAAATACGTTTGTGCTTGGCTTTTTACATTTATAAACCCATTTTTTGTTGTTTTTCAGAATATGTATGTGCTTAACATATTTGCAATGCCGCTATTGTAGCATCTCACGTCTTTTTGTACATGTATTTTGAATGTCTGCCATTTCTTTAGTGAATATCATGTATTTGGACCTTTCACTAGCCGAGCTGGCTATGGGTTTAATCAAGCTTTGATGTATTGGTTTTATAAAATAAAATGATAATGATGATGAAAAAAAAGGTCTGAGGAAAACTGCGCCCGCTTTAGAGTACTTTTCGTTAAGAAAAACGTGGAAACTACGACCGAAAGTTGCTACTCTCGCGCGACGCTAATTTAATAGTAACCCTAAAGGAAGCTCTTCTTAAGCTGACCGCGTCTACACAGACGACGTGGAATGTACTAGGCTTCGCGTCTCGTTGGGGTTCCTCATGCGCGGTCAGTGTGGACGGTGGTTTCTAGGGCGAGTCCGTAAACTTTTCCGGTGACAAGTGCAGCTGCTCAAGACACTTACGCAAGCGCCAGTCGGGTTAACGAAATTCGGTCCCCCTAAATTAGGCATACAGTCCATTCACGCGCATTAACTCCCAGCTCCTGTGAGTTCCCGTCAGACTCCCACTCTCGTACACCGTATATACTTCAAATTATCGTGGCTGCTACACCTGCACCACAAGCTCACCTGTGCCGCTGGTTCCCAAAGGCGGATAAAAGAGTTTGATGCAATGTAAAACTGCGGTGGAAGCGTTGGTCACGACACAAGTTCTTGGGCTCATGCGAGGAAAATCCCAAACACCGCAGGTTATAAGTTCAGGAAAACATGGGTTGCAAATTTCAGTACAAGCACTTGCACCTGTGGGCAGAAATCGCATAAATTAGTAACTGTCCGGTGTTAACGACCTCTTCTTACACCCTGTAAGAGCTAGCAACTAGGGAGCTTCAGGAGGTTCATGCAACAACAATAACGAAGCCGACGCGCCTTGCGACATGCACTCATATATTGCAATCTGCGTCGACTACTCCTGGGCGAAAGACAGGTCCTCTCACGCTCGAGTTAGAGATATCATTTCGTTTAGCACTGAAAAGTTGGTTTCGGCTATATCCGGATGTGAGAAACTGCCTCTATGCGGCATTTGAAGGACGCACTATACGTGGGTAGCGTGTGGACACACTGCCAAACGAGAGCACTGCACCAGTTCTGAGCATGAGCTGAAACGATTGAAATTCGACTTTCAGACCAAGCACGCACATGAACATTCTTATTACTAATGTGTATCCACCGAAAAATTACTAAGCATTAAGTGACAGCTATTTGTAATGAGCTTTCTGCATCAATAAAATTTCTCTCACGGAAATTCCTTGCTGCTCCTCAAAATTTGTGCTGAGCGATATCCAACAGATCAACTAAAGCCTTTTGTTTTCAACGTAAAATATCACGGATGGATAGAACCTGGATCTGGTCTTCTCATGCGGCTTCAAACATAAACTAAAAGACATCATTTCCTTGCAATCTCGCCAGAGTGCGGTTTCCTCCGTCCAAAGTAAAACTTCAATGTAACTCAGTATGACGGTGGCTACATAAAAGGAAAACTGTCATGCGTCACTGCCTTTCTTTTCTCTCGTCTTGTGGGGCCAGGTTGATGCGATATCTGAAGAAGCTCATATTCTACAGGAGATTGCAAAAATACCAAAACCGTCCTATTGTGTCTTTCGTATCGTGCGCTTCGCCAGCCCTGAAGCACAGACATGAAAACACACGGAGATTTGACGCAGCTCGCCTTGGTCAGACTATTTATAGAGCTAAATTAGGTTCGGACTTCAGAGATCACTAGGAAGCAGTGTTGCAACCAACGGTAAACGAGGAAGGGCAGAACCCACAAGCATCCACTGTAACTAACTTGGGGATCTGGGTGAACCTGAGCTAAGGCATCTGCGGAGCGGTACAAGAACTCTGCCAAAACAGTTAGCCTTTAGTGTAAACCTAAAGTGCGCTTGACGAGCAAATGCAGACAGGTCTAAAAAATTGGGTCATTTTCGAACAAAAATGAAACCTCACTTAAACTTTAGAGACTATGCAGAGACGGCTCCTGTCGTCGCTGAGAAATTTCCACTGCATTAGTTTTACGGGACAGCGTATGGGTCCGTTCTGCAGAAAATCCTGCGTTGGGGGCGGCATGAGCGCAAACTCCGGATTGGACGAAAAGGTGGCTACGTCACACATAGAGCAGCGAATTTGAAAATTGTATAAAACATTACAAAACTGGTGATTGAAAGGTCGCAACATGACACAAACGTTATTTGCATGTAAATATATAAAGTAAATGAATAGCACTTAAAGAAAATTGGCGTAATTAGTAGGGAATCTAACCTCACATCCTTGGGTCACGAGTGAGACACAGTACCCCTAGGCCCCGCAGGAACGTTCGTAAGACTTGTTTAAAGGGGGCATTATATCTATGTCACGAGGTATTTCACATAGTGATGGTTATTGTCAATAGCAAACAGTGCCCCGGTCCGCGTGGGCACGAGGTACCGCTGACGGGGCCCATTTTTCGCTGTCCCGTCATACCCTTAAAGGCGGTGCTTAACGGAACCAAAATTTGTTTTGATAGCGATATTTTTACGCACGCATTTTTACGGTGCATGCATTTTTCTATCTGGATGTTACGAGCGAAAGCTAAGTGTTATCCATAGCGAAGAAGAGAGTGAGGGAGGTGGAAATGGCCGAGAACGTAGCTGTTTACTGAATCAGTGTTATTGAGCGTTATTGGCCGAATATCACTTCTAATTCCGGCTTCAATGCTTTAGCATGTTGTTAATCTCGCGCCTTGAATCCCTGTTCTGCTGTCAAAGAAGCAGTGCGGTAAAGATGTGGGCTCTGCAGTTACCTTCCAGGAAATGCAACCTTTGACGGCAGATTCAAAGGATACAGAGGGACCTCGGACGGCCGCGGACGTGGCCGATGTGAGTTCTGTCATCAGTTGCACAAAAATGTTGCAGTTCAGAACCGTGGACACTCGAAACCATATCCACCACGGCATCGTACGGGGGCAGCCAATGAGACAGTCTATCTTCAGGCGGGAAACGTTGAGTTTTAGTAATTGGCTGCTTCCGTGGTGAAGATGTCGGCAGCCATCAAATTAGATGAAACGGTTGAATTGCCCTTAGTAAACAGTTGATGAGTGCCTCTCATATGATCAATCGTGTGTCAGACCCTGGGGTTCTCAAAATCTTATAGCTGTTAAATCTGCCTTGAAACTGTTTGCGGACAGCTTGAAAGTGTTTTAATTTGTTTAATGGCCAACGTTACGGTCTCCGTCGTCCGACTAACAATGCAGGCAGCAAGTGGTTTATGTTAAATTATGCGAGTAAAAAGTGAGGCAAGTTTACTGCACCGTGAGGGACTCCCCTAAACATTGAACCAAACATTTTCCACTTCGAGTTAAAGATTAATTCGCTCTCGCCCTACCATATGCTAGCCTCCCGGTTAGCTCACTCGGTTGAGCGACTGCTCTGGTTAAGCGGTGGTCCAGGGTTCAAACCCCAAACCGGGACAAAGTTTTCTTCAACTACGAGGTTCATGTGGAAGCTGTATAGCTTTTACTTGTTCCGTATAGCTGCGCTTGGCTCGATGCTAATGAATAAACGCTTCCTTATTAAAAAGCTAGGGTTGTGTTTGTTGTTCAGCAAAGATTGTTCCTGCACTTCTTCCACGTATCAAATCTATACGTACTTGAGCAAGGAACACGGGGACAAACTCAGTAACACGTAATGCATATAGAGAGCGCAACTTCCAACTGTTTTATTTCTTTGAAATCAAGTCCTTTTTGATCATCGAGGTATCAGATGTAATACTGAGGTATCATAATTTAGATATGGGGATCCCTGGCTTTGATATCACATTTGCGTCTGCATGTTGATTTGAATCGCACATGTGATTTGCTTTTCTCCTTCTGTGCTCACTCTCTATGGTATAAATGTAGGTTATTTCAAAGAAATAAAACAATTTAAAGTTGCGCTCCGCACATGTGCCATGTGTTGCATTGTTTGTACCTGTCTTCCTTGCGCAAGTAAGTACTTTTGAAGAAATGAACCAACTGTCCCAAACAAGTGTCCTCATTCTCCCATGCTAGTTGGCACCTCTCTACGGTGTTAATTTTGATTGAAGAACATGTCTTTGCAGCTAGTAAAAATATTATGAGAGCAGTAGTTGTGAGACGCAAGTTGGAGCGGGTGTTTCATTATCAGGCGTTTCCATTTCTTTCAGGACCAGTTTTGTTGGCAGTGCATATTATGGCTGCACAGCAAAGCACAAGAAATATTCTTCGCTGCCCGCAAGGCAGACTCCCGGGATAATAGTCAAACTTCCCTTATTTAAGTAGGAAGTTTCTTACACTCCTATTAGTCTCAATGCACGCAAGAAATTAATGATCCGCCCGCGAAGCTCGACTGAAATTTTGGTTCCGCTTGAGCTCATCGCTTTCTGTAAAAGGCAGACATCGAGTTTAGGGGAAGCACGTTCTGTGGGGAAGCAGCGATGCGAAACTGGACAATGTGGCAACTCTAACCTTTGCAGTGTTTCCGCGTACATTCATTGCAGATGACGAAGTTCTCATTGGTTTTAAAATGACCCTAGTGACAAGGGGAAGGGTGGATAAGAGGATTTTACGATTAGTATTTACATGATTACCCATAACGGTGGCTGTGCAACTTGGCATTCAGCTGCTGATTCCGATGGAGCGGATGGGATCCGGGCTGCGGCGGCTGCATTTCTATTTGAGGCGAATTAAAAAAAAAATGCCCTTGTGCTGTGCGATGTCAGGGCATCAAAGGAATCTTAACTGGCTTAAATTAACCCGAAGCCCACCAGTTCGGAGTACCTCTCAAGCAGTGTCGCTTCGGGGCATTAAACCGCATATGCTACATAACTATTTTCTTTTTATTCTCATTCACAGTTCAGCAAAGTGAGGAATTGCGCTGGAGCAGCGTTTAGACCGTGTCCTCTGTCTCATGGTGCCATTCTGATTGATTACCTACCCGAGTACACAAAGTTGGCTTCGATACAGCCGCGAACCCTACCGGTCTGCTTCGGCCAAAAGTCTGCTTCGGCGAGTGATGGCCAAAAGTATTTCAGCTCAGGAACAACACGCGTTACAAAAGCGTTTTAATTTTCTTTCGAGGTATACTTTGTGTTCTGTTAAGTTTTTGTGTCTACAGGATGATTCCAAATAAGTAATAACCGACGGACATGCGCAAAACGGCCATAAACCCTTGCGATATGCCCGGCGTGTCAGCATATACTTTATACAAAGCTCGTAGAGGCAGGGTGGTTAAAATAAAGAAAATATTTTAACAAACAATATTTGAATAAATGTAAAAAGAATGCTAATCCTCTACATAACTAAAGAATATATAATACCAATTCCATTAATTCGGCAGAGTCTGGTGGTTAGTTGGAGGTGCAAGTACAACGCCGCAGACAAGATGATGCCATATCAGGTTTTGGAGGGAAATAAAAGTTTTCATCTAAACCCCGGCAGTGCGAAGATATCTGGAGCTTTTTTCCTGGTATAAAATCGAAACCGGGCGCGTCAGGTGCACAGGAAATTCAGTGCAAATTCATCGTCAGCTCGGTGACATGTTGCAGTGCCTACAGCGCCAAAGCCGAGCTGCCTCCACTCTCCTACCGTTACTGTAGGACGGCGGCATGTTCTATTGTTTGCTTTGTCGGACTCAAAAACGACGACCCTGTGTAGACAACGACTGTCCTTTTTCTTGCACCAAGCTCGCCAGAGAGATCAAGTCATCAAATAGTAATTGCTGCATAGACACATAGGTGCGATGACTACACGCCACGTATTCTGAGTTTGCAGACAAACGGATACATTTAGGAAATTGTCATAAATTTCGAGGGCACTTTTATGGGCAGTTATTAATCTCTTGATGCAAATGTAGTGGCATTAAGTGTACACTAAACCAAAAAGCAAAAATAAACAAGGCTGAGGCAGTAGCAATGCGATAAAAACTGAAAGTGAATCAGTACAAGTTTACAAAAGGCGTAGGTTTCGTCGAAAGATACGTATGTGCCCTTCAGCATGTCGTGGACGGCATCCACAAGCACGTCGGTGCTGACAGCGCGCTTCGTAAACCTAATAATACTCCACTTAAAAAAAAAAAAACATATCTCACATTTACTCTCAACCGTTACCTTCCGTTACCTTGGAACGAAATGGTGACCATAGCTCCATTGTAAACACTCCGCCCTCTACGCCAATGAAGGTTGCGAACAACCTTAGTTTCACCTGGTCACATGGCCGCAGATGTAACACACACAAAGAGTGCATAACTCCTGAGCTGGGAAACGTCTACTGCGCCTAGAAATGCTGCTCTTTTATTATCTTCGCTCGGATCACGGCAAAGTCTCGTCATTTAATTGCTGTTTTCTTTGTTGTTGTCTCTATTAAGCGGCGTCTTTATGCTAAAACAGACCTGTTTGGAAGGCAGTGATTTGGCCGGCAGTAGAGTCAGGGGAAATCAATGACACTAGTTAAGATTGCTCTGTAGTGCCCTAATTGCTTCATAAAAATACATGGTATCAAGAATAGCACCACGAAGCACCGCGAAGTACCATTAGCCTTACAAACTACCGCATTAGCTTAATGTTTAAAATATTGCGCTTTTCAAGGTAAAAAGAAAATACCGATGTCCCTTTCTTCCGAGGGGGAATTTGGTAAACCGAAAACAAAGCAGAGTCTGTCCAGCATCCAGAAACGAGCCTTTTTGGGTGGCAGTATTTATTGTTTGCGACAAGCCAAAGCACGCGAGCCCAGTGCGTTGCTGAGATTGAAAGGAAAACCTTGTTTTTGAGAGCATATAAAGAAACGAAGCCTTTGAGCGCGAACGGATTTCGGGTTTTGTTCCCCAATATTCGGAGTGCAGCCGCGTGTATTGTGGTCTGAATAAAGAACGAGCTGGATCGTAAACAAACGGCGGTTTCGAAATTGCCTGGTCCTCCTATACAATATGTGTTGATTTCGATATGAGTGCGCAGAGCGAACACCAAAGAGGAAATGAGAGATTCAGGCTGACGCAGTGCGAACACTGCAGGTGCGGGTGTGCCAGTAAATGTAGGGGCACTCTCCCCTTCTTGCGATTGCTTGTACATTTCCATCAAATCGCTGGCAGGATAACCTGATGAGCATACAGACAAGTGGAGGCAGCGCTGTCATGCATACAGCGATTGGGAGTGCAGCCGGACAACACATTGGTACCAGCGGCAAGGCTAAAACAGTAGTCTGAAAAAAATCACATACCTCCGGATAAATTGCGGATGCATGCTGAGGATACTGCGCATGTGCTGTTTGAATGCGCTGCTTTCAATACATCATCGTCATCATCATCAGCCTGACTACGCGCAATGCAGGGCAAAGGCCTCTCCTATGTCTCTCCAATTAACTCTGTTCTTTATCAGCTGCGGCCACCCTGTCCCCGCAAACTTCCTAATCTCATCCGCCCACCTAATTTTCTGCTGCCCCTTGCTGCGCTTGCCTCCTCTCGGAATACACTCCGTTACCTTTAAGGACCAGCGGTTATCTTGACTTCTCATTACATTCCGCGCCGAAACCCATTTCTTCCTCTTGATTTCCACTGGGACGTCCCTTGGAAAAATACGGATAGGGGAAAGGCCACTAAAAACGCCTTATTTACGAGCGCCTTGTTTTTTAATATGTGGAACATAAATGAACAACTTTCTTGGCAGCTAGGGATACTACCATTAGAAAAACACTTGACTTACCCATTTTTCAGCGACCTGTGATGTATTGAAACCCGTTTGGTGCCCCATACTTATGATGATTTTTGAGTTCAGTCAACTTCTCTGGTGTATGCAAAAAGCACGGTTCTTGGTACATAGAATGCCTGGTTTCGGATGAAACACGAGGACCTTTTCACACAAACCTCGATTAAGCATGGTTAGACACGGTTTAGCTTAGGCGCTGCTCAGCGCAGCGGCGGTACCGCATAGCGGTGAGCGCTGCCATTTATTCTTAAGGGTGGAGAGAAGTGCGCGACCCGGGATGGTGCGGGAGAGACGGAGGAGCTGAACCGTGCGATGGGCCTCCGTCAGCTCCGTAAGGGAGTTGTGGACAGTAGCCGAGCCGTCGAGGTAGACGTGGGAAGGAATACGGCCGACTTATACGCCTGGCGAATGAGGCTGTTGACTTTGTCCTCCTCGGTGCGAGAAAGGAAGAGATACGGAAGAGAATAGATGAAGCGGATTAGAAGAACGGACTGCACCATGCGGCGGAGGTCGTGCTCGCGCATGCCGTGGTGGCGGTTGGCAATGCGGCGTATGAGGCGGATGGTCTGGTGTACAGTGTTTGTGAGTCGAGTGGTGAGGGTGGTGTGCTTGCCGTTGGACTGAAGAAATGGGCTAAGGATGCGGAAGGTATGGGTGTGCTGTCCAGGTAGACGATGAGGGGAGAGCGCGACAGGAGGCTACCCCACAGGCGTCCCGTCGGCGTGGAAAGTGTCGACAGGTCACTTGCGCTTCCACTCTTAAGAGTGTTCTTTTCTCTCAGGTTAAAACTTATTAGACGATGTTTCTTCTTGGGACGGCAAGCCTGCTAAGGAAATGCTTACGGTCTGCATGAAGGCGTCGCAAATTCGCCTTACACAGAACTATGCTTTCTAGGGCGTCTTGGATCCTTCGTCATGTTTCTATGAATCCGTTGCGCAGCCGCCTTGCACATGCTCAGGTGCGCATGAAGAATCACATGCACACGTTCCTTAGAGATAAAGAGCCGGGTTGCAGTGTCTTGCTGTGTGACTTGGCGATCAGCCATGATAATGTCCTTTGATGTCCGTTTGTGGAAGCACACCGTGGACGCGCTGAACACGATTCATCTCTGTGCGGGTCTCACCCGAGCCTGAATTCTTTTGGCCACTGTTACACACTGCAGCTGAGTCTTGCAATGTGTTTAGCTTGTCCTCACGAATGAGCTTCACCGTCAAACTTTTCCGTAACAGATTACGATTCACTGCACGATTGCCATGGCTCTGCTCAGGAACGGATACCTCCGTCGCAGCTAACACATCTACTTGTGATTTAAAACCAGTAAAACATTAGAGCGTAACATGTGGTAGGATAGAACATCTACAAGTTGCTCCTTTACATAAACCAGTCTCGTAGTTTAGAACCGCATGCTTCTTGTTCTGGCCAGAAACATTGCAGCCGACGTTCGTATCTTCGTGACGGCGTATATTCCTTGCCGCTAGGCGTGTTTTAGGATTGCGATGACGTCGATGTGGTGTTTTCAGTGTAACTAAACAGACTTGTCGTCGCAGCAGCCTACTTTAAAGCCAACGCCACCATTACATAGGTCAACTGTGCTTCAACAATGCGTTACTAACATAAAAAATTGGAGGACGCTTAAGCTTCCTCTTTAAGAGCAGGGCGCGACAGCGTGTTGCAGCGTTGCCAAGGGATCCACGGAACGCCATCGTCCGTTCGGGGCGGCGTCTTGCCCGGACAATTTAAGGAAAGGAAACATATCTTGGTGGACACCAGAACCGCGCCGTAAGGCATAGGAAATGAAAATAAAATTGCTTTTAAGGAAAGGAAATGGCGCCTGTCTCACATATCTCGGGGGACACCGAAACCGCGCCGTAAGTGAAGGAGAAGCACCCATCTAAGACGCGCATTTGGTCATTCCAAACCATCAAGATGGCATGGCGGAGTGGTAATAATAATAATAATAATAATAATAATAATAATAATAATAATAATAATAATAATAATAATAATAATAATAATAATAATAATAATAATAATAATAATAATAATAATAATAATTGGTTTTTGGGGAAAGGAAATGGCGCAGCATCTGTCTCATATATCGTTGGACACCTGAACCACGTCGTAAGGGAAGGGATAAAGGAGGGAGTGAAAGAAGAAATGAAGAAAGAAGGTGTCGTAGTGGAGGGCTCCGGAATAATTTCGACTACCTGGGGATCTTTAACGTGCACTTACATCGCACAGCACACGGGCGCCTTAGCGTTTAGCCTCATAAAAACGCAGCCGCCGCGGTCGGGTTGCGGAGTGGTGCTCGTCTCGCACTCCGGAGGCCCAGGTTCGATTCCCCAACTCGACCAATTTCCTACTCGGTTTTAGTTATTAATGCTTCTGGGATTTTTCTCTCATGGCCAACGCCACCGACGCCGACGACACCGGCTTTCCTGCGACACGGGGCCCTTAACGCTGTGGCGTTAAAAATTGGATCGCATGCTTCTCCTAGGAGAATTCAACAGCTGCGCAACCGACACCAGTATTCGCCTCAGTTTTCAGTACTTAAAGGTACTGCTACTCGCCAGCCCCGTAAACCTCTAGAAAAAGATTAATTGATCTTTGCCTTTCGTGGACACACTGTCACGAGGCTCTGTTTGAAGACAGTGTATAGCCGACCCCGAAAGCCTCGATCAGATGTCTGACTACATGTGCCTATATCACGGGTTGAAAAATGAGGCGACTCATGTCTGGTAGGCAAAATATTTAAAATTCAGTACTTCAAAAACGATCAAGCAACTATATGCCCATCTCCAAGAACTACAAAAAATAGCAGGCGAAAGATTTAGAATAATTGACATCAGAGGGTCATCGCGTTTAGGAGGAGGAGAAGGAGGAGGAGGAGGAGGAAAGGCAGGGAGGTTAACCAGAAGATTAACCGGTTTGCTACCCTGCACGGGGGGAAAGGGGCGATTGGATAAAAAAAATGAAGGGGAAAAAGAGAGTAGTAGAAAATTGAAGTCACTATGCGAAGTCACAGAGTTCGGTACACTCGCAGCCTATCGTTGAGGCCAGTAGTCTTTAAGAAGCGGAGCATGCTTTGGAGGCCTTCACGCCGACGACCGCCGCGGATAGTGGCCGAGAACATTCATTTCCGTCAGTGGGCTCGGATCTAGACGCTCCAGTGCAGGGCAGAGAGACTGCCTTTCTGTGCTGTAGGCAGGACATTCACACAGAATGTGGGCTTTAGTCTCATTACACACGCATATGGCACATGCAGGGCTGTCAGCCATACCTATTAAGAAGGGGAGTAGTGCTTGGTGAAAGGTACAGCAAGGCACAGGCGACACCGCAAAGTTGCTTCATGTCGTGGTCGGCCGGATGGAAGCCGGAGCTTAAGATCTAGGTCCAAGGTTTTCAAACGCGAATTCGGAAATTGACGTGAATTCCATGCGGCAAACGCGATGTCCCGCGCCAGTGATCGAAGCCTACGCGCTGCGTCGGCTCTCGAGATGGGGATGGGCACACAGTCCCCTCATGGTGGACAGTTCGCGCGGCCTCGTCCGCGCGGTGGTTGCCTGAGATGCCGCTGTGTCCTGGCAGCCATTAGTAAACAATATTGTGCCCTTGATTGATGGCGGTGTGGTGGAGCTCTCGGATTTCCGTGACTAGTTGTTCATGAGAGCGATGACGAAGAGCAGATTGTAAGGCTTGGAGGGCTGCCTTTGAATCCGTGAAAACAGACCATTGCTGGGGAGTTTCTTCACGTATATGTTCAACGGCGACACGAATAGCAGTAAGTTCTGTCCCAGTCGATGAAGTCCGGTGTGATATTTTCACTTTCTTAACTATGGTCATCCCATTTAATGGCAAGTAAAAGATTGGACGCAAAGGCAAACCGAGAAAGAAAGCATTTGTGAAAAAACAAAACAAAATTTGGCACTATAGAGAAAAAAATATCAGTGAAGTCCCCTTAGCATGGTTGCTTCAAGCAGCAAGCAATGCTACTAACAATACCGAGAGAGGTTATCAGGCCAGAGACTCAACAAGAGAGGCACCAAGCGGACGCTCAGTTTAATTTAGCAAACAACCATTGTTTTTGTTCAGGGACTTTGAATATGCTAGCAAAAACAACAGCGATCAAGAGGCCATTATCGCCATGCTAAAAAAAAGAACTCGTTTCAATCTATAGAACGTTTCCTAAAATTCTTCCCTTCTTCCACGCAGCCTAGCGCAGAAAAGCATTTACGTTACTTACTTACACTTAACCATCATGTGGTTTTTTTTGCTGTAGCTATGAAAAGAACTCTCAAATCGCGGCAGAGGAGAGTGGTAATCTTCAAAAATCGTCAAGAGTTCTCTCTTTCAAAACGAGAAGGAAGAAAAAAGTTTATTCTATAGCAAAAGCGTTATCTCCAGAAGCGTTGTTAGTGCGTAGTTACTTTCTTTTTCAGAATTTTAAACCTAAACAAACAAAGAAATATGCCAGAAAACCTAGAAGAAATTAGCACATACAAAACAACCCAGCCAAAAGAAATCCAACCAGTGAGTATTGTGCGGTCCGAGGTCCTAGAATGGCTCCACCCCGGATACGCTGTCAAAGACGTGCGAAGAGGAAGTGAAGCTTCGGCTTCACACCTCGACGCTGTCTCGGGGAGCCTTAATTTCCTGAAATACCTCCAAGAGCGCCCACCCGATAAGCGTGAGCCAGCAGCAGGACAAAACAGGGAACTTTGCTTCCGCAGATAGGGTTTCCTTTGTTGATGAGCGGTGAGAGAGGTGGATACTTGTTGACTCCTTTGCTCGTAGTTGCACGTAGACTTGTAGACAGCATGCCCGCTAAATTTAAGCAGAAATTTCAAAACATATAATATGCATTCTTGTTTTTTTTTTATATAACAAGAAATACGTTTTCTATAAGAGGTCACAAGATGAGATTTAATGCATTAAACGCTCCAGAAATCAAAGTGCGAGTTGAGTCTATCTTCAACCTCTTAGAAACATGCGTGATTGACATGAGATAATTAGATAATGACGAAATAAAACAAAAATATTGAGTTGCTCTAATGAGTGGGCGTTGAAGGCGACTCGCAAGTGGGCACTGAATATCAGTTTTATCGAGAGCTTTTGTAACTTTTTAAGCGAGGCTTGTCTACACTCCTTCTAATTTTCTCCTACATCCCCCCCCCCCCCCTCTCTCTCATTATGCCCAATGCAAACATCTCGAATAAAAAAAAGAGTGGAGAAGACCATGGTTTCAATGGCTTCTTGCTGTGGTCTGGACACATTGTTAAACGTTGTCTAAATATTTTTGGGAAGCCCTTTAATTTTAACCCACCCCCTTCCACCACCTCCTGTAGCTTTTAGCTTTTACGACAACCGTATAGCTGTGCGCTACTGTACTCTAGGCATTGTTAATTAAAAACTGCGGAGAAGAAAAAAGCGACTGCCGTAGCTTGTGTGAGGTCAACAACAACAACAACAACAAAACAACGCGGAAGACGAGGACAAACGAAAAACCAGACAACACGAGCGCTCGTGTTACCTGGTTTTCCGTTTGTCCTCGTATTCCGCCCTGTTATATTATAGATCGCAACCAACTTGCCCAGATTTTTGTCCTTCTAATCGATGGCCACGGTCTGTCTTATGGTGGCGGTGCGGTATTGATAAGGTAGAGCGGGCGGTAGCTGATGCTGATGGAAACCGCATTCATGAAGTTGAATGCAGTATAAAAAATGGTTTGTGACTGGCCGTAATCTAAACAATATTATCGTCAACTGTCGTAATTGGGCATCGCTGGGTGATCGAACCGAAACTGAGCTGTCTTGCGTGTGGCTGGGCTCATGATTCACAGACGCCTGCCCTGCGTTCTGCGAGGCTGCTATGTTTTTCAGACGCAGTAAAAGCCATGGAATCAGCCAAAACTACCCAGCGGCTCCACAGCTCTGCTCTAGGAGAAGGCGTCGCTCTCTGCTGCACAAAAGGCGTCTTGCCGGCAGAGGTAGCTAGTTCGGAGTTTTAAAAGAAGGTAGGCGAATTTTCGCTCTTCACCACGATGTCAGAGCTTCTTCTAAAGAGGCACTCACAAGCAAATTTCATTATTGGCGTTGCTCGCTTTTGCTGAAAAACTGAAATGACAGCGCTAATTACACGACAGAGCGTTACTTATTACGTCAAGAATAGCCGAACCTCATGTACAGTGTGACGAGAAACGTGCTCTAGTTCCATTATTTTTCCATGAACAAGCACGTTTGCACGTTTTTAAACCTTAGCTCAAGTTACACGAGACATCCGGTACATTGTCGGAGCTAAAAAAATTGGTAGTTCAGCCCAAATCTTCTGTCGAAAGCACACCGGTGGGCCTACTTTGTTTGTGCTACGGTCCCTCTAATTGCTGTATTTTTGTTTCTTTATTCCTCTCACTCCAGTCAGCGCAGCCATTCGGGCTCCATTCAGGCGAACTTCTCTGCTGCCTCTGCGATTTGCCATCGGGTTCATTTAGAGGATTGCGCCAATTTTGCCATATTCTTCTACGTTGGAGCTCTGCAGTGACCATGTCCACTTCTCACCAAAGCAAAAAACAAACCATGGTTTCTACACAGAGCAGAAACCTCATCTCAGTCCGCAAGATGGGTTCAGCTACAGCGTGCGAAGAACGTCGCGTGTGCATATGTTCAGCAGACGCACGTCACCACCTCGCTTCAGAACGTGTAATGCTCTCGCATTTTAAGCAGTTTAACCATGAAATGCATAGCAGAAAGAGCGCAGAACATGCTCGAACCGCTCATGAATGTAGTAGCCGCACTCCAGCGCTGCCTAGCGCCTCTATCTCAAGGATGGGCCGCCCCTTCACACGTTTCTATTCTTCGGGTGGAGAAGCACGCATGGGCTGCCTAGCTTCTCCTCATGCTTGAAATGTACCTGCCACCAGGCGCTTTTCTTCTATCTGGGAAGCGCGGCGGCCGTCTATCATCATTTTTGGAGCACTTAAAGCCGCCCCCCTCAAACTTCTGTAAGTACAGCAATAAAGTTCTAATAAGGAAGGCTGCCAGGCAAGGAGACACCATTTCTACTGAACTGTTCACCACCTGTTTGCAGGAGGAAATTAAAGGCCTGGATAGGGAACACTTTGGGACAAGATTTACTGAAAACATCAAATTAAGGAATCAGTTTGCAAATCGTGATCAATGACTTTGACAGGGAAAGGACGGTGGATCTGAAAATTACTGTGCAGAAAACTAAAGTAGTCATCAACAGGCTCGGAAGGAAACAGCAGTTTACGATTGGTAACGAGGCGCTGGAAGTGATAATGGAGTAGGTCTACTTGGACCAGGTAGTGACCACAGATCCGGACCACGAGAGTGAAACAGATAAGGAATAAGAATGGGGGGTGTGTATTTGGCAGGTACTCTTCGATCATGAATGGCAGTTTACCAATGTCCCTGAGTAGAAAAGTCCATAACAGATGTGTTTTACCGGTACTCACCTACGGGGCAGAAAAGTGGAGGAATAACGAAAAGGGTTCAGTTTGAGTTAAGGAGAACGCAGTGAGCTATGGACAGAAAAATGATAGGTGTAACGTTAAGAGACAGGAAGAGAGCTGAGTGGGTCACCAAGAAATGTTGGTTAATTAAAGACATCCTAGTCGAAACCAAGAAAAAGAAATGGACTTGGCCAGGGCATGTAATGCGAAGGCAGGATAACTGAGTATCGTTAAGGGTAATGATCTGTATTCCGAGAGAAGGCAAGCGTAGGAGAGGGCGGCAGAAAGTTAGGTGTGTGGTAGAGATAAAGAAGTTTGCTGGGATAGGGTGGCCACGGCTGTCACAGGATAGGGTTAAATGGAGAGATATAGGAGAAGCGTTTATCCTGCAGTGGGCGTAGTCAAGCTGATGATGATGATGATGATGTCAAGTCGCCGCAATCAGCCTGTTATTAATGTGCTAATGGTCCCGTTCAAGGCAACGCCGCCATCGACGTTTTGAGAATAAGTGTTGGCGCATCTGTCAGGTAGATCATGTGACACTGTGCCGTCGTCACAACCTGCCTACTGGATTTTGAGTGAACTGCCCACCGTGGTAGGTGGCAGCTAAATCATTGATTGTTCGCGAGGGTTGGTACGGGACGAGGAACCTGGGTCCCCCAAGCCCCATTTGCCACTGTGTTTGAAACATCCACCTTCCGGGGCAGTGGCGCATCGCTTAAAAGCTGCACGACTGTGCCAGGAGTGGCCTGAAGCCCCCCCCCCCCCCCCCCCCCACACACACACACACTGACCCCCCCCCCCCCCCCCGCCCGCAATCTACGAATGTTGAGTTGAGAATGAACACTGCACATGTATGGGCATGTAGGTAGATCCTAGGCGACAGAGAAGGAGTACTTGCGCGGGAGGGACCTACAATGTTATTGTCGTGTATTTTTAACTGTATGTTAAGCGTTATGTGATAGTGAAGGAAAGAACAATGCCCGTGTCTGCGAAGTGATACGTAAAGAGGATCCCAGGCCTCTGGAGGGACCCATTAACGCTATCCCGTGAACATTGATTAAAGCACTTGTCCTATTATTCCACGCATCCATGTAGGCTGCTAAGTGTGAGCGTAGTGAGGAGCTCCTGTGATTCCGACTGGATTTTTTCATTTGTGTTAAGCCGACTCTCCTTCAGCAGCAATTTAAGTTTCAGGAACCAGAGAACATCGCAGTGGGAAAGGTCAGACGAATAGGGAAGCTGCGGAAGAAGCACTCATCATGTCTAACAGCGAGTGGTGTGGGAAGCGGAAGCACAGTCATGGTAGAGCAGCCAGTTCCTCTTCGGCCACTTTTCTGGACGGTTGTCTAGAAAATTGTCTCGATACTGGCCATACTACTGTGCTATACAATACCAAAGAAATCGTGGATAGGTAGTCTGCGATCTGTAAAGATATCCCCGCAAACTTCTGCTATTGCTTTCGGTGTTCTCTTCGTTGGCGGCCGTACGGAACGCTCATCGCTGCCGACTGACGTTCGGCTATCTTAGAAGCGTTTGAACCGCAAAAAATCTTGTTTAGTACCATGAAATTTGCTCTGAAAGATTTCTGTACCTTACGATGGATGTCTACAGCAGTTTTGTAAATTTGGAACAAAATTTATTGCAGATTTTTTGCTCGTTAAAGTCCTTCATTTCAGATGAAAATAAATGGGCCGAAATAATAAAATCATACCCTTGCGAAATAAAACAGAAAAAAAACAAAGCACCCCCTCAGCTACACGGTTGTCGGCACACTGATACACAAGGCAGACTGTCCGCCATATCTACCAGAATATAGGCGGAACACACACTGTTAACACACACTTTTTAAATTCCCCGATCTGTTCGGTGGCACGGCATATTCCTCTTGAGGTCTCTGGATGCTGCTAGCCTGAAGGTGCCGATAGTGGAAGTTGAAAGTATTTCGTGCTTAAAAATCTTCAACCCTTGAAGCATGAAGAGCTGAAGCAAATTTGCAACTTATGGTAACGTGATCTTCATATATTTTCAACTTTTCGTAAATGTCCACTATCAAACAGAAAAAAGAAATCTCACGCTCTCAGTAAGGTATATTGCTGGGTCAGTTGGTTCTGCATGTTAACTTGTGAGACAAGGCGCTACATTAACACACACAAAAAGACAGGACGACAAGCACAGGCGCCAACTTCAAACTGTTTTACACCACAGAAGTGCGTATATTTATAGCGGCCAGCCACATTCACATTCATGACTTTGTGCAAATCAGATGCCGAAATTGATCACGCCGCCTTATCGTGTCTACAGATACAATCGAACTCGGCCTCATACAAGTGCATCGAAGAAATCGGGAACGACGCTTAGTAAGCCAGCACCATTGAAGAGGGCAGAAGGTAAAGAAGAGCTCAGAAAGAGAGTATGTCCTACACCGCCGGTGTCCTGTGTTTTTGGGTCGCTGCCTGCGTGTATGAGAGAGATAGTCAGGGGTTCACGTGCGACGAGCATCTCCTAATCAAGGCTGTGCTTGTAAAACATTTGAAACAAGTGACAGCTCGCGTGCAGAGGCACTCCCGTAGTTACGTCGGCCAAGGGCACAGCTGTGCCCAGGTATGCTCGTCGCCCGGGGGTTCTTGTGTACAGGCGGTAATGCATATGGCGGGAACATTCCGGAGCGCAGGCTGCCGGGGTCAATTTCCGGGACCGCCGAAGGAATATATGACCTGCTTTGCAGGCTTCAAGTGGTGGAGACAGGCCCTGACAGAAAGGCGTTGGGTTTGCCACTCGTTTCTGTCCGGAGCGCACCTGAGAGTGACGAGGAGCGTTTGGCCATCTTTCGGATTTTATTGTTTGTTTCGCGTTGACTCATCTTCGTAATAGTCCGCGCTTTAGGAAATCAGAATGATGGGGGAATAGCTGGCTGGGTGAAATTTGGCGAACATTCCCGATCGCAGGCTGTCGGCGTTCACTCATGGGACCACCGAAGCAATAAATGACCTGTTTTGCAGGCTTCAAGTGGCGGAGAAAGGCTTCAATAAAGCTCCAAAATAAGACCAAATAATGTGTGCTTCAAATCTAGAGACAGAATCTCGGGTTATTTTTTACATTGACTCCATGGGCTCTTTTTATACATAAGAATAAAAATAATTTAAAAGTAGGTCTATTAAGGTTGGAAAGTAATTAGAATGTAATGTCATTACATTTTCCAAACACTATTTTGCAACTCAATTTTGTTACACCCGCGCGGTTTGAAAGAAAGTGATTACAAGTATATTTTCTATACGGGATTTGGGCATGCGTGCAATTAACGGCCTAAAAGACCTGCGAAGAGAGTGGTTAGCAGGTGCATTAGATAGCGCACCATTAGTTAGGCCTCGCAGAAAACTTGAGAGGAAGTCTGTTCGTGTAACGTCCGCTTCCAAAACCGAAATGCGCTTGTGTTGTGCTGAGGACATGGGCCTAATTTGGCCTTTTACCATGCCAGTTCTCGCCTCTTTTGAGTTCTTTTTCGCGCTGTTTAATTTCGGCGCATCTTGGACTTGACAGTCGAGGCCAGCAAAGATGTAAATTGGTCGAACATATACGCGGAGTTTCCGCGGCGCCACCGTAATCTAATAGTGGCGCCGCAGAGGCCGCGCTGGTAACTGTGTGGGGCTTTTCGTAACGTAATTCCACTGGCAGCTTCAGGCCTAAATGCTATTGGAAGTGGTCTTCCGGGTTCACTGCTTTGTGTCACTAAGAGCCAAGGGAAAACACAGGCCTGCACTCAGGAATTAATGACGCAGCGCTTCACTTTGAGCAACCCCGTGGTTTCCACTGCGCAGCACCCTTGACATGTATTGACGCGATGGAAAGCAGCTGCCGTTAGAATAACTACTCTTTGTTGGGCTAACACTCGACCTTCGATGCGCGAGGAGGCGTGCATTATTCCACATAGAGCGCAATAATGGCTTCGCAACAGGTTTGAGAAAATTTTATTATGAAGTGCAATGATAGCAATGTTGTTAAATAACTAGAAGTGGCCGTGGAGTGATATAGCAGTGATGGCCGAGAAGAAGCCCTCATTTGGAGCTTTTACGCAAGTTGGTGATCTAGGGTTTCATGCATCGGTAAGCGCCAAAATGTCACCATTCCTTTGCATTCCTGCAAGGCCTACGTGCAGATAGAATGAATTATACAGCGAGAGCTGTTAGGCGCCCATCCTCGGGTTTCTCGTCGTTGTCGTTGCCGTCGTGGCCGTCGTTGCCGTCGTTGCCCTCGGCGTAACCGGTGGGTGCTCTAGCACCAACGGGTTGCGCCGGCCAACCTGGGTCGCATAAGCCTACGGGTGGCTTTGTTTGGAACAGCCAGCTGCCAGTGCCGGGGTGCATCACGGGACCACTACGTCAGTGCGCCAGCAAAACATTCTCAAAACTAAACGCCTAAACAGCTATCGCTGCACCTCGCGTTACACAGTCGAACCGTCCTGTGAGTTCTTAAAAATAAATTGAGAAGATTAGCCATTCATCTTATGTTGTGGCAGAGCAATATGCGCAGAGTGCGATTTTTGTTTCCAGTCAACGGTGTCAAACGCGAAGTAAAGCGTGCAGGGCTCTACCAAGAAGCAAGCTTTCAACACGCACACTGTCGTCTTTGTGCCACTAACACCGACTGATGCCTCTAATCATTCGAAGTGGTTTGATTTGTTCGAAGTTTTTCGTTTAATTTATCAACAGAACTGTTTACAAATCAACTCTTGCTTGCTTCTGGCACGCGAATACGTACCTTGATTCGTAGGACAAAAATACACTAGAATTAGCCTCGTCTTAGCGTTCTAGGCTAAACTTTACTTCTACTTTCTCGTCAGTTACAGCTACTGCAGTTCTCTAACAGAGAACAGCACTAGTTAACATACACAAACACAAGCTACCATTGCACAGGGCAGTGTAAGCGAGTATCATTACAAGCGGTTTAATTTAATTTAACGACATCCAGATTTTGAGCACTAGCTCGCTGCTTAACGCCATCTCACTGTGCTCTTGCTGATCATTACACCGGTTAAGTGCACACCTACCACTAATATTCGAGGCGTGTTTGTGCTCCTTTCGTAGACAGTGTTCGCAAAGTCGACAGGATTGGCTTTGAAGTGACACTCAAAGGCCCGAACGCAACCATTGTCTTTCGCCTGCCTCCCGTCTGGCTGAACTTAACTGAGCTGAACAGTGGTACGTGCACGGGGAGTGACACGGAGTGACGGGGAGTGGCGAAACTGCAGTGTGCCACGATTGAAAGACGGGAAACGAAACGGGCTAACATTGTATTGGCACCGAAACGCTCAATGGGCAGTGTAGCTCAACGGGCAGCTTCGTTCTCAAAGGCACATGCCTTAGAATGTTATCACTGGCGTCTCTTCTCCGATGTTTTAAGGGTTCATATTTGAAGATGATTATGTACGTGGCGTTTCTGGTCTGATTCTCGGGATCGTATCGAGGTTGTTTCAGTTTTTACAGATTTTGGCTTTAATTGTGAAGCCAGAGAGAGAGAGAGAATGAAAAGGAAACGCAGGGAGGTTAACCAGATGTGAGTCTCCGGTTTGCTACCCTACACTGGGGATGGGGGATAGGGGTTAGAAAGATGACAGAGAGGAAAACGCAAAAAAAAGCCAGGAATTTATTGGGATGCAATTAGATCAATGATCCTGCTCTAGTTGCATTGCGTGCCATCTCCGCGCTTCAAGTCTCAGTTTTGTAACAATTGGCGATATAGGGGCTGTGTTAGTAATGTTTAACGTAATTTTTATCGTCACCTCTCACATATTTGTCTTAACTGCACAAGCGATTACTATTTTTATGCTGTTAGAAGTTTTAAGAGCTTAGCTACCAGCGCATCTGTAATTTAAATGAAATGCACTGCCCAATATCCCCGCATCCCCTTATATGCTTTAGGCTGCTGCACATGCATGCGTGCAAAAAATTGGCTGTCAATAGATAATCTACTGTGCCAACTACATTGAAGGTTGCACTCGAGCTTCATGAAGCCTTTCATGAGACCATTAAGTGAACACACGATATTTGCTGGAGTTGCAAGTATACCTAAACCAGTATCGCAGCCGAGCACAAAGATAGCAGGATTTTTTGTTCTGCGTTCGAACCTTTTGCTTATTAATGTTATCAACTTCCGTATTCAGCCGCTCTTGTGACCTTACGAAAGCTTTTCGTAAGAGAGAGTGTGAAAAAACAGTAATGCAATGAAAAAGAAACCCGTTTCCTTTGGATGGGATCCCTTTCATTCGCCGCTACTTCGGCTTAAAGAAGTACGCCTCTGTATGTGTAACTTAGGCATTTTCTGCAATTACCCAAGACTATAAACTTTATACTAAGTTATAAATTCCAACTTGAAATGCCACAACAGTTGTCAGCATAAAAGAAAGGCCAAAGTGAATACTTACTGATGTGCCGAAGTCGAGAAAAATGCTTCGGCTGAAGCCGTGAAGGATGCTTTCGACCCAGTAAGATTTTGTGTACATAACGCGCATCGAAATGTCAGTACGACATAAGAGATTTGGAGGAGAGGCAATAGCTCAGTTGGGAGCGGAGGCGACACTCCGATTTCGGTCGAGTGCTTTTTTTTAGCGAAGAACCTCTAGGACACACGTTTTCTCGGCGAATGAAGTAAAAAAAAAATATCATTTTGAATATTTTGCTTTTATTTGTAAATAAATATGCGAACAGCACTTCCATATTGCCGACTTAGAGATTTCTCCATATTAACAAATAAATGCGGCCCCTATTAATATAAAGTGGCCGCATTACAGTATACCAAATTAATATCCCGTTTGCTTTGTCTATGACTTGATTGTACTTGTACCATTTACAATATATATTCCTTTGATGTACTAATGCGAGAGCAATAAAAGCCTCATCGGGAAAAGAAAATACTTGCTCATCATAAAACTCCGCCATTGGCTGGAGAGTTGTGGCATCACCAGACCGGAAATTTCCATTGGCTGGCGAGAAGTGACGTCTCCAGAACAGAAGTTGCGTCACTTTCAGTAAAGGAATCAGGAGTTTCTGAAGCTGCCGACAGCCTTTTCGACCTTTTTAATTGTATGATTGCGCAGGTTTTTCTCACAGCGATGACTCTCGCAAATTAATTTTTTCTTCCAGTGTAACATACTGCTAGACAAAACTGTATATCCAGCGCAGCATAGAAAAGCGACTTAACTAAGCAATTTATTGTCTAAGTGACAGCACTTGAAAGAGAACCTCCTCGCCGCATGTCCTTATGAAGTGCATTCACAAATGCGAAACGGCAACCAAATCAAGAAAGGGTGTAGCATATGTGGCTGGTTTCATGTAATGTATTTTAGGGATGTTTAATGCCATAAAAAAAGTGCCCTTAGTTAGAGCCGGCAAACCTTAGTTTGAGCACGCTTTCCTGAAGTAAACTGTAAAATCTCATTAATTTTCCTTGTGTTAATTTACATCTTTTCAAATAACCCTTTCCGGTTGTCGGGAATAATGAAGACAGAAAAGTGTACGAATAAGTGTAGTAATACTTGTTGCGCATTTGTGATTTCTTTTCACACGTTCCACCACTTAGTTCAAGCAGTGGAAACCCGTGAAAAAAGTTGCCCGCCATCGCCGCTTATTCCTCAAAAGAAAAGTGGCGATGAATTGGAATCCAAAATTCATCAACTCAAAATACTCTTCTCCTTCGAAGCAAAAGAATTAACCTGGCAAAAGCCAGCCTCAACTCGTACTTTGCGTTACTTTGAGAACTCACTGTAATGCAAACTAAATATTATTACCGTATTTATCGCCATATTTGTTGATCTACGGTATAGGTCGACACCTGAATTTAGGAGTAGTTTGGAATATTGTCGCACTAACGGCAGTAATGTAGCGATCCACGAGGGAACTGTAGCCCAAAGGTGCTACCGGCCCGGTTGGGCTCAGTGCTGATTGCCATACCGCCTTAATATTGGAATCTTTGCTTCCCTCTCTTAAAGGTAAGAGAAGGCTCCAAGGTCGTTATAAGGAAATGATTTCCACGCTGTAATTGACTGCATCGTTTTCTAGTTTCATTTCCGAGTCTGTAACCGGGTTCGCGCCTTTGCCGGCCCTCATCTTTATCATTAGCCGAACATACCCTTAGCCGGAACAATTTCTCCCATGCTCCTGATAATTCTTTAAATTTCCTGAGAAGTGCTTTTCATTTCATTTATTTTTTCCTTAAAGGCCCGAAGGCATTACATAAGGGGCTTTACATAACATTACCTTTTCTGCGTACGGCCAAGTTCAGGCCGAATATTCGCTTAACTTAGCATAATTTATGCAGCCAACCAACCATTGGCAAGGTCAGTAGATTGAATACACAAGTAGCAATACGAAGGCTTTCACTGAATTAAACAACAGTAGTAGACTCACGAATTAGAATCTAGGCGCGTACAAGGGTTTTAACACGAAGAGAGTAAACTTTGTATTCAACCTCTTAGGGTCACTCAAGGCGGGTAAGATTTCAAATGGTGATGTTAGCACAGCGCATATGCGTTGCACAGTTAGCGAAAAGAAAGAAAAGGAAATGTCAAAGCGAGGAAGTTTATTTTCTTGCAAAACTAATCTAGTTGGCCTCTTTGCGTCGTGACAAGTCCTGTGTTTCGAATGCTCGTGAGTACAGTGATCTCGTAATGCTCACTGTATGGGCAATTTCCGATTGTAGATACGTCACATGTCCGGCGAGTGCGGCGAAAGAGCCGACAAATTCTTAGGAAACAACCATTCTAGTAGCACACTTATAAGTTTGTGGCACAAAATAAGAGCCTGCCGCTAGTAACTGTTAATGGTGCGTGATCACTTTGCAGAGCGGGTTTGTCAGCATTGCGCCATCGGACACGAAAGGTACAGCCCAATATGTTTTCGTCTCCAGTTTGTTCTCTTGAATCGAAGCAGTAACTGAAAAACGTTCATAACTATTAAACACGTTCCGAACAACGTCCTTACTATCAACTGCATCTTGTTTTCTTTCTTTTGCGACATCGTGATGCGCATGACAAACATGGGCAGTGTTAGAAGAGCCTGCCCATCGAAAATTCCATTCAGGGCATTCTGGGCGGCACAACTCCGGTCCATTACACGACTGTCGGCGCAGCAGGTCAAAACGACGAGCCTAAGTGGATCTTCCGGCATCTCCGAATCGAGACCATGCGAATTTCGGTTCCATGGTAATCCCGTTGAGTCAACGTTGTTTCATATATGGGCATAAAATAAGCAAGGAATATATGTGTGGATTGTAAAGAGACGTTTTGCTTTCGAGTTCTTTGAGAGCGTGAAAACTGGCCTGCTTTTGAGTCGCAACACGTTGCGTCTGGCACAGAACAAAGCACACACGATTTGGATCAAGTTGGAGGTTGTTCAGGGGGGAGGGGGGGGTTAACGGGAAAAAGTTGAAGGAAATGTCCGTGCTACGAGAGCGACACTTTGCTTCGTTCCGCTTCAATATTTATATTTTCTCTGGCTACTTGTTTTAGCTCTCGTTTCTTTACATTCACTTCAAATAACTCCGCTTCTCAGAATTTCCGTCAGTTTCGTTTATCCCTCTATTCGAATACGAAATGTGCGTTCATTTAAATTATTTCTGTCTCACCTCATTAGAAACCTCAGTTTAACCAGGAACCACGTCAGCCAATGGGCACCTTAATTCGTCGCCGTTTGTCTCTAGCCGACCTCTTTACAATTGCACGTGTTCCCTTCCCGCGCTTCCTCGCGGCTACGCCAACATCACCGTGATCTCAGGGGATGGACCATTTACAGGTGTCTGTTTATAAGCGGGTTTCAAACGCAGCGGCTGTAGAACATTCCTACCATGCAGAGACAGTTCCAGGGGCATACTCGTCTTTCATTCAGCTGGTAAATTTTGTACGCTTTTCCTACATCTCGAAAATGATGGTTTACGAGGAAGGAACTAAGAACACAGCGACGGGAATTCATTACAGTCGATAAAAGGGCTTCCACGACACGTCACACCAAGTCCGTAGAATGGTTAGGAAGAAGAGTGAGTGAGTGAACGTTTGTTGAAGAGCATGGTGGGTGGAGCGCATGTGGGTGCTCCCTCAGTCCAGGGCTCCGGAGGCTTCTGCCGACCTTCTGGCGATGAGATGGAGCGCTGCCTGATCGTCGAGGCATCTGAAGGAGACAAGTAATGTTGTTGTCAAAGGAAAAAAGAAGAGTACTATTTGTGGGGTTTAAAGTCCCGAAGGCAAACATGGGATATCAGGGACGCGGTAGTTGTCGGCGGCGGATTAATTTAGACCACCAGGGTTTCCTTCAAGTGAGCTGGTATCGCACAGCACACGGGCGTCATTTCCGTTTTGACTCCATTGAAACGCGTCCGGACGCGGCCGCCGAGGCCGCATTTGACTCCATGTCCTCTGGTTCAGTAGCCGAGCACTCTAACCACTGAATTACCTGCTTCGGGCTCTCTGTGCCGGCGTGGGAACTGTCCTTTACACCTGGCGCCTAGCCGAGTGTCCTTCAGGACCCTCTACTGTGGGAAATAAAGTTTTACCACCACCACCACCACCACCACCACCACCACCACCACCACCACCACCACCACCACCACCACCACCGCAGCGGGTAACAGAGAGAAAAACATCAATATTTTTTTGGTATATTCTTAACTGACCGCCCCTTGTGCTACCTTTTAACATCTTTCTTGCACGCGCGAAAAGAAAGCTTAGTTTCTCGAAGTTCTTTATAGCGCTACAAAGAACTTTGAGAAACTACGCTTCACCAACTAGCCCCACAACGTGTTTTGTTAAAAGAAAGCTTGACGGCAGTGTGTAAGAAGGACGAACATACGAAGTGCAGGAAGTTGACGAACTATGCATTATTTGTTTCAGTATTCTGCTCTTATCGACTGCAAAATTGCATAGCATCAACATTCACATCGCACTAAATCGTCGTATATCCGCGAAGGTAGCCCTCTCCAGTCAGTCCTTGCAAAAAAAAAAAACTGTGTGTAAGACAATTGCCAATGATGAGCGTGAGACGTTCTTGATCGCAACGGTAGCATTTTCTTTGCCATTTTTCACCGTCATGAAATCATAAAAATGCACTCGGAACGACAAAAAGGCGAGATGATATATGTTACGACCTAGCTGCAGCGACACGGCTTCCATCCAGGAGCGGGCGTCAAGAATTTGCGCACGTCGTTATGTTGCTGCCTCACGCTCGTTGTTATCGGTCCGAGTGTTCCGCAGCACTGCACTCACTTTTTGGGTAGCGGATGATTTACAGCAGCTTGGTGGGGCTGTGTTTCGCTTTTCCGGGGCTGGCTTTGAGGGATGGTATTCTGTGCGACCATTCCCTCGATCGTTGCAGTGCACACTCTGCAGGTTTTGTCGTAACTGCGGTACGCTTCGAAGGAACTTTCGCAACCAATGAATCACTGCAAACGGTAGGTCAGCCTCCACGCATAGCTGCTGTTTACACGTTTTCACGAAAGGCTTCCTCTCTGGACGCTGGCAAACCACCTTCACTGGGCCGTAGACACGATTGACTTGAAAGCGAGTCAGTGTGAACGGTGCATTTATTTTGTCTCCGTTGAAAGTAGTGAAACCATGCAAAACGCAAATTCGGCGAAAGCCGACAGAAAAAAACACACACAAAAACAAACCGCTAGGTATAAAAGTGAGGCTCGGTAGGACAGGCTAAACCTAAGAACATGTTTGCGGCTGTTGGCGGAATTACTATAAAAGGTTGGTGTTCAGTGGTATCACAAACCATAACCAACCTTCGACGCATTTAACGCATTGATTGTTCTGTCAATGTCATCGCTTATTTCGTTCAGAACTTCAGGAATTTTGTAATACGAGCTCGTATATGTCTGTTTGATATATTTTTTCTTGTTTCATCTCCTCAAAATAACTGCTCCGTTTTTCTAGCTGGGTAGCACGTAAAGCTCTTTGAAGTGATAACGATCATGAAAACTTTTTATCGGTTTTTAGCGCGAAATGTAGATTATCTCGCGCAGAGGCTGACTGTCGCTTCCCTTGCAGCTTGCGCGAAGATTTATGCTGTTCTACAGACGTGACTGATGGGCGCTTACAAGCTCTCTAGATTGCAGTATTCCCTAGAATGATTCTTAAAGTGTATTGGGCAGGTACCCGTAGGAATCTGGGATGTAGTTGCCTTTGGTCTCTGAAGCCTGGACCCAACACCGCATCCACGGCGGTGACAACGCAACCTTATTGGTTCAATAAAGTTTTCAATGAAAAATGAAATGTCCAACATTCTTTAAGGATATCGCTGCAGGGATCGTGTTTTGTCGTTAGCCAGAGATAAAGGCAGAGCCTGCAATTGTATACTGGGCTGAATCACAGCGCCGTTCAGCCCTGAACTTGTGAGCGTTTCCGGCAAGCGTCCTCAGGGGTTTTGTTCTCAGTCGTCTCAAGTCGGCAGAGAGGGCTAATGCTGTTAGCAGTAGATCGAATGGCACTTTAATAAATTATTCTTGTTTTTCCTAGGTTTTTAAACTCGGAATCACACTCACACTGAACTGGGTCATTTTTTTCTCTTTGATTTCATGCTGCAAATCAGTCAGGCCACTTACGACACTGTTAAAGAGCAACCAACGTTGAACGCGGAGCAGCACATGCTCTTCGGAGTTTTTTACTTTTCAGCTGTGTGAATTTTTTAGTTGACGACAAGAGTCAAATGGTCGGTCGATGAAGTTCACAAAAATTGTTTGTTTGGCGAAGATGTTCTCTCAAAATCAATAAAAAGTTTCGCAGTGGCGCTGTTGATAAGCGGGATGGGCGGACAACGACTGCGCTGGTGTGACTTCCAATTGTGTGTGATTAATTAGACGCTTTATCAAAGCAAAACACTGCGAATTTGAGAGCGAATTGCCGCAGTACATATTACTTTCAGTAACAGATATTGAAATATGCGGTCATATTAAATGTGTAATAGACATCAAAACACGTGCTCATTGCATAAACTTAGCAATAAAGGCATATAGAAAAGATTGAGAACTGGATCGCTGGCAAGAAAAAATGATAATGTTTAGATAATGATAATGCTTTAGCATGTTGTTAATCTCGCGCCTTGAATCCCTGTTCTGCTGTCGAAGAATTATGGAGACAAAACGCTGAGGTGCCCGTGTGCTGTGTGATGTCAGTGCACGTTAAAGATCCCCAAGTGGTCGAAATTATTCCGGAGCCCTCCACTACGGCACCTCTTTCTTCCTTTGTTCTTTCACTTCCTCCTTTATCCCTTTTCTTACGGCGCGGTTCAGGTGTCCAACGATATATGAGACAGATACTGCGCCATTTCCTTTCACAAAAACCAATTAATAATAATAATAATAATAATAATAATAATAATAATAATAATAATAATAATAATAATAATAATAATAATAATAATAATAATAATAATAATAATAATAATAATAATAATAATAATAATAATAATAATAATAATAATAATAATAATAATAATAATAATAATAATAATAATAATAATAATAATAATAATAATAATAATAATAATAATAATAATAATAATAATAATAATAATAATAATATTATTATTATTATTATTATTATTATTATTATTATTATTATTATTACTATTACTATTATTATTATATCGTTATTATTGTTATTAATATTATTGGCAATATTGATTAATAAAAAAAGGAGACAAACTTCACGTTAAAATTTACCCTCCAAAAAGGCAGAAAAAAGTCTTCTACACTCCTCTAAACTTATTTTTGTTCCTTTTTGCCTAGTTGCACCTATGATTGCCATGATCGCGGTGACCCCCACTGCAACACGACTGATTCCGAGACTTGCAGGACCCAAAAGTACACATTAAAAGAATAAGCATGATTACGAAACTTCAATTTCTTCGAATTTAGGCCGCGCGGCATGTAAATTGTCATGTTTTACGAAGCACTGTTTTAAGCCCTGCACTCTAAACAAAGAGTAGTCTCTATGGGAGTAAAAATGAAGTAAAGTGTCCTCTAGCCCACTTCTTTTTAGGGGCAGTGTAGCCTGCTGAAATCCCAGGGAAGATTTCGAATACTGAACCGCCAGAATGCTTGTTATTGGCAATGGAGGCGTACTCCTAACGCAAAGCATAGTAATTAGCTGCAATAAGCAATGGGAGGAGGTTAACAAACAGGGGAAATCTAACCCTCGGTTAAAATCTTTGCATGTGATAAAATTTCGAATATCTTGAAGAGAGAATGTACTGGACTTCCTTCGAGGGCCCACTGTGTACCTATACTTGTAAATACCTCACGCCAGCAGGCACACTGTCGCAATAATAAAAAAAGAATGTGTTTCCTGTGCCAAACGTAACTATTCTGTATTTTTAGTGATGGAAATCTACCGCATATAAAACAGATTGCGCTAGAGCACAAATTACTCTGTTTTTACTCCAATATAGGCCAATTTGTGCTTAGAGTGTGTTTTAAGTGATGAAAACAAGCACATATATTATGTCCAGAACGATACAGCGGAATAGTTTGTCAGCTCTCTGAAGATCATTTAAGGGCAGGCGAAAGGGATATCGGGTCATCATGCACTTCAGTGGACAAACTGCACCCATGGAAAGCAAAAACACCTGGAAACGAACGATTGCAGAAAACTGAGCTTCCACAGCTGCCACCGGACACGACAGTCGCAAGAGCAGGAGCATCAGCAGGAGGCGAGCTGCAGAGTTATGCGTCCGTACTTTTTCAAACGTAGTCGGACATCTAACCGCCAACGTATATTATTCTTGACCTTGCCTGAGGCAGAATGCCAATGATCTTGTCCCTCTGTTCCTCGCTTAAGCAAAGCGCAGGTTGTAGCAAAAGGAAAAGATGGCAACAGAGGGACACTGCTGTCGTAGTTTTCACGTTTTATGCAGGAGAGTACGCATGCGTTGCTGTTATCCCGTGAGTAGAGCACAGCGATTCATACCATGCAATGTGTGCGATTTCTGGAGCAAAGAATTGTGATGAGCTTGCTGCTTCGGTGTCCCGTCGGCCACGTTGGGTTCTGGCCAGCCGCATAAAGAGCTCGAACATTTTGCCACTGTTTTCCTTGCTGCCACAACTTCAAAAAAATACTACTTTGTGGTTATTTGCACAAACAAGCAAGCATTTGTTCCGGATCTTTGGTGATAAGGCAGTGTAGGATTTCATTGCTTCCATGGTGGCCGATGCTAGTAGCGTTCCCACCTATATGGAAGCCTAGAATTGAGAAACTTGTCGTCTACCGTCACAACTGGCGTAAAAGCACCCCAAAAAATAGGTTTAATATTGTAGTGCTTACGCAAACGCTAAAATGTTAACTTTGAATTCAAGAATTTGTGATGTAGATTAGGCAACAGGCTACCAGGTGCCTCGAAAAAAAAAGGTCGCATGAATGATGTCGCTTGTAAAAAAAATCAGCAAAAAAGGGCAACTTGGCCAAAAACATTTTTCGAATGTGGCTCTTTTTTCGAGCTAAACAAGGCGTAGAACTTGTACTACGCTTGCAGCCCTTGCAAAAAATACAGGCTGATTTTCTTAACGATTCCAGATTTTCAGTTTAAAAACCTGCGAGACGTACGTAGGTGTGGTATGTGCAGGTGGCTGCTACAGCAAGCAGGACGTCATGTACATGATAGAGCTCAATATTTAGAGGAATAATGAAATGAAATTAAATTTTACATATAATTGTTGAGGAAAGATTATGCAACTGCAAAGCAGCCAGCATAGAAGGTGAGCCTTGCTTTTAAAATGTGGGCCCAAATATCGAACGCCATAAATACGCATTTGAAAGCACATTGAGTTATTTTTCCGGATTTGATTTCACATTTATAGAAGCGCGTCGCTCGCATTTCTTAAGCATCAAATACTGACGTCCTTTTTGTGTATCTGCTAATGAAGAAGTTAAGTTCATTTCTGTGACAATACTACACGCTACAACATCATTTGATAAAGATGCATTTTCCAGAAAAATAACTCAGTGAGCTTTCAAAAGCATTTTTAGGGCATTCGATATTTCGAACCACCTTGCGGTTTATGAAAACTTAAAAATGTGCTTACTACCGGTGTCGACAGTCTGCAATTTCGCAATATAATCTCGACCCTTAGATTAAGATAAAGACGCTGATTATACATTTTTATTTATTATTGGGCCAAATATTTGACTCTATCAGTAAATGAACTCACCCTGGACATACAATCCCCGTGCACAGATCGTACTGACGTATTTCTCGCAAGTGTCAAAGTAAAAAAGTGTAAATGATAAAAAAAATCACCCAGTATACAATCCAACGGGTTTGTTCGTAAGCCGACCCGCCGACGAGAGCGAGAGTTCCACTCATTCTCGAGAGATTTTGGGCACCCACGATGCAAAACGAGCCGCACTTCTTGGGCTGGAAGCGAACTCAATGGGTTGCATATTTTCCACAAGGCCGTGCAAGTTGATACGGGCAATCATTTGGTCTGGCCTATTGGCAAGGGGCTCAAAAGTATCAAAACTGCAATAAAACTCTCAGCCTGAATATTGAAAGGTGTCTTCTTGGGCAGCCAAGCATGCAGCTAAAGCTTGTAATTACCGTTACCGAGTAGAGAAAAGTAGGAACTGTTGGACCGCATTTGCTCCCAAGTAAAATATGAGAAGTCAGTGGCCGAGGACTCGTTTGTTGAGCGTTTATAAGGCACATATTTACATCCTTCACGCCTAACTCAACCTGCCGGCTCTCGTGCATTTGTGGGCGATCCAGATTTTAAATGAAGGAAAATCTTTCCATTAATTTCAAATTGTCGATTATAGATGTGTTTTAAGCTGAGGACGTAGTCCTTTTTGTGGATGGGGCACAAGCTGCTGTTTGCGCTGCTTGTTTCTGTTTTGCTGATTTACATTTGAACGGAAGCCTTCTCATTTCAGTGCTCATAATGGTGTTATGATAAACGAAGATATGCTCCAATGACTTTGAATGAACGTTCCGCATTTGTATTCGTCAACTCTTGAAATTACGATGCAGTGCAAAACAGTCTTCATGGTTTAATAGGCAAGCACTGTGCAGTTGTTTATTGACAAGGGTACCATAGCTTGTGGACACTGGGTACCCGGATAGTCGAGACATTTAAAAGCAGCAGCTACCAAAACTCATCAAAAGTGAGAAACGTTCATTAAAAAAACTGGACCAAATTCATTCATAATAAGCAGGACTATCAATCCTCTGAGGGCGTGCTGGCGACGGAAACTGTTGCACAGAAGCTGTAGCCTGCGGAACTCCTGGCTTTTCTCGCAGGTTGCCATTGGGTCACTCTTCTTTTACTGCCTTCACAGAATTAACCAAGTGAGCGCGGAGCCTAATCGCTGGTCTTGTGATACCCTAAAGACACTACTCACAAATCGAATATAACATAAAGAAAGGTGGTGGGACGTTCAAGGCTGACTAATGCGTCACTGACTTTGCACCACAATATCAAATCGCCCCGTAGATCCCACGCTGACATCCTGCTTTGATTTCTGTCCAGTCTCCACTGCCCAACTCATTACCCTGCGCTTTCATGATTCATGAGCGGTTTTATCTCTCCGTTAAACAAAGCATGCACAGAAGCGAGTAAAGAGGGTCACGGTGCATATGCACGCCCTTTTAATCTGTGCTCATCCCGAGTTCCGCACTTTTGCACGTTAGTACCCGGAGCACGGCTTCAAATCGATCTTGTGACGCTTAGGCAGTCATTAATTGCACGCGTATAGTCCACTGTCCGCCTTTAAACTTCCACAACCTTAAAAAAATTTGCATGCAGGATGTCTAATCGCACAGCACGAAACTTCCGCCATCAGTCTTTTACTAATCGATTCTTCCTTCCGGCGAACATTACTCCACTTGCTGGAACTTCATTCCGTCCTAAAATATTGAGCGTAGGCTTTACATTGATTTCACCCTCTTGAGTTACGGCGCCGTGAAAATAGGTTAGCTCAAATGATAGGTGAACGCAAATAAGAAAAGATTGCACTTTACCTAAACTAGCGCAGGCAGGTTCGATGAGAGTTTAAAATTGAATACCGTACTAATGCATGCTTTGTTTTGGCATTAGAAGAGATGAAAATCTGAGCAGAGAGAACAGAACATGACTGAACGGAGCCCCAAAGGTGATTAAAAATGGCAACCTGATATTTTCGATTTTCCAGTAAGCACTGGCTGCATGTCTTGGCCAAAGAAATTTATTTGAGGTCTCGTTGCTGTGATGTTTTGATATCATTCTTTTGTAATATGTGTGAAGGCTCTATTTCAATTTTAATTCTGTTCACTATCCGCAAAACATCGCTCACTTTATTGCTTATGCACTTTCGGTCCGAACTTGTTCTGTACGCTGCAGTTTCACATTAGTTCGGTTTCACATCTGATGCCTTGGAAAGCGAGAGGGCGCACTTGCATCGCTTACAAAGCGTTGCCCTTCAGCTACATGCCGCTAAAACGTCGCTTAGTGAAACTGAGTTGACTGGATAGGGTACCGCGTGGTAATCCCAGAGACCACACTCGCTGAAAATGGAGCCTTCGTAAGCGAGTAAAGACCACAGAACGAAAAATACAGGTGTCACTATCATCGGCCTTTTAAGCAAATGAAATGCATGCGTCGACACTGAATTTTACAAGGAGAGAGCTAAATTTTCTGGGTGAAGGAATTTTGAGCGCGGATATTAGAGGCCATGCTACACCGGCATTCACTTCAAAGGTGCCAACGACGGGCAAAGAGCAGATACACACACCACAGGCGCTATAGAGCCTATGGCATTGAGTTTTACGCAATGTCTCTTTTAACGTGCAGCTCTCAGGACTGAAACAGTTAGATGTAGTCGTGCTGCTACATTATTTCTTTGTACGTATGACCAAGTTCTAGACCGACCTGTCCGCCGTTGTTAGATTCTCATCACTAGACTCATATCCCTCTTGGTCGTGCATTACAACTATTTGCACCATTACGGACATTTCTTACTGCTAAGTGTCTCTAGTTTTCCATCGTTATGCAGAACCGCCGTTTTGAGAAGCCACAACACCTTAAAAAGAGTAAAATCACCTCCTAACAATCTCGCCCACAAACATTCGCATTCTATCTTCTCGTCGAGAGCAGATGTAAGCATGAAATGCATTGAAAAAAAAAAAGGCATAGACCATTTTAGTAGAGGCTCAGAGATGGCGGTAGCCGCACTCCAGTCTTGGGGTCTTCGTCTTCAGCCACTTTTAACTTGTTATATCCAGCCTGTTTGATATCCAGTGCCAGCCTCTGAAGGAGAGGAGGTGGAATCAGCACGCACTATACACGTCGGGGTCGATTGCACTTTTACTTGCCTGTGCCACATTCCTGTGCCACATTTGTGGCCCAGAACAAATTAACGAAAGATGATGAAAACGACAGTGGAAGACGGTTGAAGCCAATGACGATCAACAGTGATGAACAGTAAGTAAGAGCGGTAAGTGTAGTCTTCGCCAGTCTAAATTCCCAGATGCACAGAAAGCTATTTTTTTTTGTGCAGCCTTTTAGGATTTGCAATAATGCTATTGTGACCAATGAAAACTTCTTTATTGAGGTGTTTAAGTGTTCTTAACAATTTTGATGCTCATATTGAATACAAAATTAAAGGCGGCAATTTTACGACTGTGTAGCATGGTAACAAGATTTATACTAAACTTCTTTAAGATAATTTGCGCACATATGATCCTAACGCGTCAAAGAAAGAAACATGGCATCCCACATTTTCTTCTATGTTGTGACAATTGTTACTAATTAATGAAAATTTTGTGGAAAATACAGAATTTGGCCTCCACAGCAGCTTTCTTCTTTCCTCCTATTGTTATTTTTTGCTGCAATCATTTTTGCAACCAATTTTTATGTATGCCTTTTCTTCAGAGCAAGGAGCATGAAGTATGAAAAATTTCTAGGAAATTATACACCCTTAAAAGAAACTATAGCTTTACTTCAAATTCTTTCAACTCTGAGCTATTAATTTTTCATCATTTTCTCACATGTGAGCAAATTTCTTGAAATTGATAATTACCTTCCATAATGGGATAATTACCTGCCATAATGGGATAATTACCTTCCATAATTCACGCATTCCGTAAAGATTTTAGCTAAGCACCTACAGTTAGCCACAAGCTGAAGCTTCATAGTCTAAGGCGTTATTTTTATTTTTCTGAATTTATTTTTTTAAAAATTGCTTCACTTTACTGAATTACTTTAGAGGAGCCTTATTA
The DNA here is from genome assembly GCF_052857255.1 of Amblyomma americanum. Classification (NCBI taxonomy): domain Eukaryota; kingdom Metazoa; phylum Arthropoda; class Arachnida; order Ixodida; family Ixodidae; genus Amblyomma; species Amblyomma americanum. The sequence goes on from NC_135500.1 coordinate 156,525,898, forward strand.
ATTTCATGTGCGCTGAAGGAATCTTTTTTATATATATCTTATGATGATCTGCATTGCACTACATCTTATTTGCCGGAACTTCGATTTCAGCCCTTTTTCCGTCCACTTTTGTTTTAGAAATTTCCTTGGCAGATCAACGAGTTAAATGGTTTCTTAATATGTGCAAACCTAAGTGAAGAAACTCATACATGGCCTTATACAGAGCATTGATGCGACATTGGAGGAATTTACATTCGCGTTCAAGCAACGTTTTCGCCCTCGCTACGCACAGGCTTTGCTTCATTTATTTAAAGGCAGCTCAAAATAACGTGAGACAGTTTAAGACTAGAAAGAGAGACCTGCTGTTTTCTGCATTTCCAATTCTTTCTTCGTCCGAGTCGTTTTGCGCGTTGTTAAAGAATTATTGCAAGCTGTTTCTTCGAGTTATGCACCCTAGTCCTCGCGCGCACTTCGAGTGGCGCATGGCACCGCTAGGGGATTATCAAACCACTATGGCCGGCTGGCTATGCATAGCGCGAGTTCTAGACGCTCTGTTGAGAACGTGAAGGGGTAATGAATTAAAACGTAGAGTCTGACCTCACTGTTCATCCCTTAAATGTTCTAGCTCCGTATAAGAGTTCGACGCATTGTACATGCTATAGTTTCGTTATTTCTCAACAACAGCATTGAACCTATGGCCGTTTGAGTTCAAAATGACGTGTTTGATAATTTAGTATAGTTTTTACACAGAACTTATTGGACGAATAGGGTCAGCTCGTAATAAAAGTACATAAAGAGGAGGAAAGAGGCCCAGAAAATATTTTTAGCTTTTAATGGAACTCCGGATCCGGGAACTCCGGATCAGCAGTCGAGCGCCCTAACCACTGAGCCACCGCGGCGGGGCCGGCGAATGCTCACAAATTCTAAATAGCCACTGTCACGTGTTCCCCGCCGCGGTGGCTCAGTGGTTACGGCGCTCGACTGCTGATCCGGAGTTCCCGGGTTCGAACCCGACCGCGGTGGCTGCGTTTTTATGGAGGAAAAACGCTAAGGCGCCCGTGTGCTGTGCGATGTCAGTGCACGTTAAAGATCCCCAGGTGGTCGAAATTATTCCGGAGCCCTCCACTACGGCACCTATTCTTCCTTTCTTCTTTAACTCCCTCCTATATCCCTTTCCTTACGGCGCGGTTCAGGTGTCCAAAGATATATGAGACAGATACTGCGCCGTTTCCTTTCCCCCAAAACCAATTATTATTATTATTATTTTAATGGTTTTAGCGAAGTGGCCTTTTCCCAAGTAGTAATGACGTAACAAATTGGTAGACGCTTACATGGTCTGATGCGATGAAGTGCGTTGGCAAAATGCGCTTGTACGATGCTCCTTCTCCATTTGATGTTTTTAATTTCACTCTTTTTGTTGAATTTTTGCCTTGCACTTTCTGCATTACACATCGCTTTACTTCAGCTGGCTTTGTGTTCGATGTATAATATTTTTGTTTTAAATTTCTTCATCATACACATTCAGCTTTACCTGGCGAGCCGCGTTGGATCAGCCAATGGCACGCGCTCGCTTTCGGCACCACTTTCCCTTTCTTCGCTCTCAAGGCTCTCTTGGAGGTGACGCTGCGCTGCCTTTCCGCATCCACCGATGCATTTTTATCTCTCCTCCTCTTGTCGGGGGATGGTTCACGCTCTCGGCTTCATCAGGCTTTGGTCAGACTGGGGAGGGAATTGAGAGGGTGGTTATCGCGCAAGGCTCGCTGCAGGTGCCCGAAGCTTTACTCGAGGGCCACCCAGAGACAAACGCCGTCATTTTGACCAAACGGCACTCATTCTGCTGATGCTGTTAAAGAAAAAGAAACAGTTGATTCAGTTTTTACAGAATAATAACAAATGTTCACAATATTTCGAATACCTGCTCGGTAATGAACGCGGACATTTACCGCGCAGACTATCTTTATGAATTAAGCCGTTAGAAGGGGCTGGTAGAAGTTGTGGGCCCTTAGTTGGCCTCGGTCGCTGCTTTGCCAGGTCCTGGTCCACTGGTCCCGGCTCAAAATGTTGCTGCCGCGTGGCTAGAATATAAGACGAGCTTCGAGGATTGGTGTGAGCGAAAAGCATTTTAGTTACATTTTCGCAGAAACAGAAAGTGAAACATTGGTAGCGAACAGCGCGTTCTATCTTGTGGAGGTCACACTCCGCAGTTCCTAAGGTGGCGATTTTAAAATGTGCAATCATTTTCGCAGCTGCACTGGCATTGGCCTTCAAGACATCAGAAGCTGCAAAGTACACCTACTCGCAGACATTCTGAGGTAATGGAGGTAGACAGGGCAGTGGAGCCATAGCTGACTCGCTTCGCACAAAAGCTAGTTCTCATAAATGGAAAGGACGATGCTATCGGCACTGTATAAATACTGGGCCTTGTCTCCGCGAACTCGTTCTTTTGGCGGTAGGAATGCGTACATGATGACCCCGAAAAGAAAGAGTGTTTTGGAGCTACGGGGTGATGGCACCCTTAACAATGCAATGCCCACAGCGTTCCTGACGTCTCCGTAGATGCTCTCTCCTGTCAGACCTATTAATCATACGTGTTTCCGACATGCGGTGAACGCGTGGGAGAGTATGCCCTGGACGGTGAAACGCAGCTGGAAGTTGATGCCCCTAGAAAAGTTCCAGGAGGGTCGCTTGCCTTAGGTAATACAGTTGCGCATATGAAGGCATGCTGAAGGAAACAAAGGTTTAGTTTTGCGTCTTGGTACTATTGGCGTCAAATGAAATGCGAACAGCGAAACAAGCTGGCAAAGGTCCATTTTACGCCGTCTGCCTGTCTCCATCAGAGCTCACCCGCGCGCACTCGGTTTGCGATAGTGTTCCTTGTGTTTTCTTAGTCGTTGGTTTTCCCGCTTTGCCGCTGGAGCGCCACATTAACCCTTTACACCGATCGCAACTTGCGCACCGCGGTTTCTTTGGCGGTACCGGCTGTGGCCTGCGTGTGCGAAACGAGCCTTCGTAGCCCCCTGGCCTGCAGTACTTTGATTTTGCTTCCATCATCGTCGTGTTATCAGAGTCTGGTTGCGACGTGAACAGTGAAAAAAAAAAACAAAAAAAGAAACGAACGGGTTGCGGTTGGTGTCCAACGCGACAGTTCCTGAGTCGCTTGTTTCCGGTAGTTTTACCGCCACCAGAAAAGCTCAAATACACTGCAATCGAACATTCCCGCGGCAGCGTACGGCCCGAAAAAAGAGCGCGAATCGTTTCTCTTTGCTGTCACGGCACGCAGCAACGCGTCAAAACAGGTCTTCCAGTGTCTGCAATTACCAGAAGTTTACAGACATTCCTGGTGTGGGACGGCTTGGAAACATGTCTCGTCGGTACAGAAATAGGGTTATCGGCAAGTATGAAGACCTACTTATTGTGGCCGCTGGTGCAGACACACCCAACATTACGGCTAGTAAGGTAAAGGACACTTTTTAATTGCGCCAGCACGTCAATCATTAGACACCGTCTACTCGAGGATGTTCTGCGAAGCTATTGTACTGTCGCAGAAGCCAGCGGTCTCCGTAGCAAATAGCAACGCTGGTGTTTGCACAAGACCATGCATCATGAACTACGGTGAACTGGCGCTGCATGGCGTTTTTTAACAAGTCAACGTTTTCAACTCATTGGGACCAGCGTCAACGCCGTGGAGAGCCGACAACACCAGGTGTGCCTTTCCTGCCATATGTGCATGTGTACCCTTCTAGATATGAGGTAAGGTTGCTTTAATGCAATGGAATCATATATTGCGACGCGAGGAAAGGCATTCGTTCTTTTTTTTTAATTCACGCAACCGGTCGGCTTCTATTTGTTCACGGCGCAACGCTGGTGATACTATCGCTCATCTTGTGACAGCAAGATTACTTCTCTGCCATACCCATGCATCCAGTAATGATGCTGATTTTTTCCTAGATTCGATTGGAAGGACTTACCGTTTAACAGGGGCTTCTCGCTTTTCAACCATGAATATGCTCAGCATAGCACATCGCAATTTTTTGATTTACAGCTCACGTTTAAACCTGACCACCTATCTTGGCAAGCTCTCCTAATTAAGTGAGAAAGCTCTTGTTTAACTACCTGATAGCACGCCGAAGATGGAGGTAAAATCAAAGCGCTGCAGGTTAGGAAGCTAAGCGCGCTCGATTCACTCACGCGATCTACATCCTTGGCTGCCAGCGATAACGTACTGCGCAAGTTGCGATAGGAGGAAAGACAGCACGGGGCGTTCCTGTGGCAAAACGAGAAAACGAGCGTCAAAGAAACTATCGCGAACCGGATGAGTGCTCTTATCTCTGATGCCGACAGGCAGACGCTGTAAACTGGACCCTTTGGCAACGCGCTCCGCTGTTAGCATTTCATTTCACGCCGATGATACATCGAATATGACGCTGTGAGTGGAATTTTGATAATCAGTCTGCTAAACGTCAAATCAAGATTTGTGCTTACGATTGCTGTAGATTTACCACGTGGCCGTTGCTTGTACGTGGTATGTGTCCGAAAAGTTATCATCTGTTGACTAGATGCATCCCGTTGTACCCACATATTCAGTCTATGTTTTCGTTCTAAAATTTGTAATAATATATAACGACCAAAATACAAGTGCGATAGCTGGTTGATACATCAGCACAGGAATTTTTTTCTAAATTGGAACTTTTTATGGCAACGGAAAGAATTGACTCTTCACTGGACGGAATGTTTTTTTTTGTAAGGCCATGAAGATTTGTGGAAGAAACCCTCGACATAAAGAAAAAAGGATTACTGGGCGTGCACAACTAATACTGTCAGTTCTCAGCTGCTTTGCTCATGCTTTAGTAATGTCTTTTTGTCTTTTGAGTTTTTTTTCACAAATCTTCATTGTGTTACAAGCAACAAACTAACTCGACAACGACACTTGCAAATTGCTTTAGACCAAATAAATATAATTTTCTCAATTACAACAAAAAAAAGCCTGAGAAAATATCTCTCAGGGGCTACCTTTTCTGAAAGTAGTTTGGAGACATCAGTGATATTAGTTCACCACCATCAATTTCTCAGTGTTACTCCTAAGAGAGACAAGCTCACTAGCAACCACTACTAGAATTCACTGCACGGCTCACTAGTGGTACCGAGGCACGGAGTTGTTGCGATTGGGTTGTCGGCACCAAGCAGCCCCATTATAAATAAAACGTCCCAAATATATTTTGGGCATGGCGAGTAATTGTCGATACATTTGCCGAATACGACACGTCTTCGCAGACATATTATTCGTCACATCACAAGCTCTTTGGCGACCAGCCTTCACGCATATAATATCCAGCCATGCAGCAGCCTTTTTGTTTTCTCCTTCGGCAAATTTGCAAGAATGTTTATCTTCGCGCGATATTAATCACCACCGCAACCCTAGTCTAGACAAGCTCTTACTGTTTAAGTGCCCTATTATCTTCATGTGTTTTCATGAAAGTCTCTAACTTCTGGTCTGAGAGTTCATCGGTGAAGTTCAAAAAATATCAGAAGAGAGAAAGTTCCAAAACGTAACCGGTTTATAGCCTAAAAGCAGTCTTAAACGTGACTAGGAAAGCCTTTTGCGATGTAATACGCAGACGAAGGTATTAGTGGACGTTTATCCAAGGGAAAGTTACAAACGATTCTTTCTAACTTTCTTGAAAACTGCCAGGAACACGATATAGCATCCCAAGCATTCTTTTTTTGCCAACAAGCCACATGTGTTAGGTGCAGTTTAGGCTTCCAGCTCGAAATCCTTCTATCTGTAAAATGCCCTAACAAGCCTCCATGTATTTCAAGGGGGTCGCAGTCTTTCGGAAAGGTGCGGGTCACCACAGCATTAAAATATTACGTACACATGACAGCAGCAGTTCTGTTTTTTTTCTCTTTTTGCACCTCGCCGTGTCTAAGACAGACTTCTCGGCGGTGGAGAAATAAGGCTGCACGTACTTTGTTGTAGCAACTCGCTTATTGAAGAGCGCTGGGAGAAAAAAAAATGCCACGGATGGTACATTAATTCCACTTCTTGGGCATCTCCTTTCGAAAACAACTTCAAAGTACAGTCAGGCAGAGACTTCGTTTTGAAACGCACGCCATGATTGCGCGCACCTGCGTCGATACGGCAAACAGAAAGTACTCTTTGAAATTGCAAGGTGGGCATATAACGTTCAGGCTGAATTCGGGTTCGTAAGATGTGAAGTAGAAATGGATGGATGTAGAAGGGAGACACGCTAAAGCGCATCAAGTTTCCCAGAAGCGCCTGAGTTCCGCGACATGGCAGGCGTAGCTTGAGGCATAAATATAAAATGCGAGCGCCATAAGCCGCAAGGATGCCGCGGGAAAATTGGCGTCCTTATAAAAGTAACATTGATCCCTTCGCTCGCAAAGTGCATCGTGTTTTTGAAACTTCTTTGAGACGCAACTGCAGGCGTTTATTTGCGGCTGAAAATGGGCTGTTCTCTAGCGTTGGGAAACATAATTTGGGGCAGGAAATTGAAAAAATGCAAATTTTTGAAGGAGCGCGTAATATTCCCGAAGGAAAACTTTACCAGCGATGAGAATTTGCCGTTTAAATAATGTAATTTAGCTTGTGCCTGAAACCAAAACAAACATTTGTCATTCTTAAAATCATGCTTGTGCGAGTATTTTCGTTTTCTAGTGATCGTTGCTTCTCTGTTCGTATTCTATGTATCTAAGAAAAAAAGTATACCACTGTTACTGCCCAGAAAAACAAGTAGTTATTATAGGAATACAACATCACGGAAATGCAAAGCAAATGACCCATACTATTAATCATGCTAATACATGTGAAAGAAAGGCGTATAGACAATAGCCGTGCTAATCAAGTCATGCTTATAGTATATACGGCTGAAGAAATAAAATGGACTTAACCGAGGCGCGATTTTCTGCAATTCGCGCAAAGTTTTTGACACAAGTTCAGTGGTAAAAAGCTTCTGCGAAACTTCCGTACTCGATAGCGCTATCATTGAGTAGGAACACAGACAGAGGACGTGTCACTAATGTTGCGCTGCCAAGGTGGCACTGCAATTGTTACATTCGGTGACTCAAAACTGCTTTTGTCAGCCGCTTGGGCCGCTGCAAACGCGAGATCACATTCTGCGCGATTAGATACCCACGTTTGGCTGACAGCATTCATTGCCTAGCTTCTCTCGGCGTAGCCCAGCTGGCTGACGCACAGCACGTATGCCTTCGACAGAGCGCGGAGGCTCACGCCAATAAGCGCCTGAAGGTGGCGCGGAAAAGCACTAAGAGTACTACCCAAAACTGCTTGCTCTTCTCGCTAGGCAGTGTGTCATGGCGCTGCAATCGGCACCACAAACTTCAGCGCAAGTTCTTCATACAGGGCGCCTCAATTGATCCAACGTGGCAGCGTGAAGTACATCACGGTAAACTCGCGCTTGTTGTTCGCGGACTGTGGCAGCCTCACGTGGGCGAAGCAGTGTTATTTCTACAGACTTTGGAAGCAATGAAAGAGAAACGGCTATCTGGCGTTCCAAAACGATGGGCGTGATAACAGAGCAATATACGAGTGACGCGCGCTTTGAGGGAATTCAAAATCAATGAAATCGGCAAGGAACACTTGTACAATGGCCAAATGACAAAACTTGAAGCGTAACTTATTACAGTTAGCACTACAGGGACTTTTATGATGCTCGCGGGGAGAACAAACTAGAAATGCTTGCAATACTCTCACTTGAGTTTCACTGATATTTCTGCTTCCATCTAGCTTTTTTAGATATAAATTTAAGTAACCATGTGCAGCATGTTTCGGTATTAATTCAGAACAATGACATCGCCTATTAGAGCGCTATGCCTTCTTGTCCCAAATAGCCGAGCCATGTGCTCCCAACTTACTCGTAAGCACTGTAATGCACGTAATTAATCAAAGATCGTTAGCATATAATTATTTTCGCCAAATTTTAGTCTATTCTTACCAATCGCTTGTTATAGATACCTTCCAGTATTTTTACACAAGGCTCTTCTACACTCTGATTCCGTAATGCTCGCATCACTGCTATGTTTCGACAGAGTCAAATGCTTTCTCGTAATCTATGAAGGCTATATATAGGGTCCAGTTATATTCTACGCATTATTTATTCATATATAAGGTTGCGCCAAAGTACTACACCTGGGAGGCCAAATCCTGTTCTAGTGATGGACTGCGTTGTCGGTTCTGGTCACTGAGATCAGGCCGAACTGTATGCCTTGGAATGCGATTCCAGTGACACGCAGATTTAAAAAAAAATGTGGTGTATTGTGCCTTTGCCATTGATTAAACAGAATGCGGCGAACATGATAAAACAAAATATTACATTCCCTGAAAAGGAGAAAGCTGCAAAAGCGAAAGAGCTGCGAGAAGCAAGAGATAAGACCACGTAGTTCGACAGCGGATGTTAAGTGAAATAGTGATTAAAAAACAGTTTCCTGTAGATCCCTTAATAATTAAGAAGGCGTATCCTGCTTCTACATAAAACCGCACAGAAACGCTTAACCCTTACTTCGGTAAGCTAAAAGTCATAGGTTGTTGAGGACCTTCCTTAGGTGTCCGTATTCAAGTCACTGTCTTTGTTCTCGATATAAGAGAAAACCTCGAGCACAAGAAGTTTCTCAGATTAGCTTTGGAATGAAGTTGTTGCATGGGCTGCTTTCCCTTCACGCTCTGCATCTGCTGGCTAATCAATCGACAATTCATCCAACTAGACGCTTTATAATAAATTATTAGAGTATTCTATCAATATTCTGAAATTATTTCTCAGACCATGCAAACTACCAGTCAATCTTGTTCTCTCCCAATCAGTTGCCTTATTCTGCATGTTATGCCACTAAGACGCCCAGTGAATAGTATTCATCAGGTAAATAGCATTCATCCTGCGGAATAGTTGTGCTGTGCAACTTTCAAATATCTCTGCCGCTCTAGTCATAAAAAATGGAATAAAAAACGTGCATTAACCCGACTCGTAAAATTTCTGGCACAAAACTGCGCTTTGCCTTGACGCTAACGAGCTTTACGCTGACAGCTTACACAGAAGCATATGCACATGGCATGTTGGGTGGTGGGAAGTTTGTCAAAAAAATTCGTTCGAACAAAGCTCGTTAGAAAACTTCGCATCGACTGTGTGGAAGGCACACACAGAGAAGGAGAGCCACCGACTAAATCACGTGGGGGTTTCGTCTGATGGTCGAGCAAGTAAAAAATAAACAAACGCAGATGGCTTTAGTTTGGAACTAGCTCCATCTCCGTTTCCAAGTCTGCGCCCTTTTTCATTTACGGCAGATTAAGAATCTGCTAGCATCTGGAAGTGACCATGGTGCATTCAAAAAATGATCATGAAGGCGCTGAGCAGATCGCCCATTTTATTATTTCTTTTTCGAAAAACGCTTTACAAGGAACTTGAACCAAAATGGGCAAGGCGTGATTACTTGAAGGAAACAAAATTTGTTTGTCCCAGGAGTTTGAAGAAGTTTGCAGTCTTTGCTTAAGTGTTGATTAATGAGCACTTAATTGCCGCCTTTACCATTCTCAAGCAAAGTGCTCAGAGAACACTGCTGAGTTGAATGAAACCAGACCGAATTCTTCAAGCGTCCTAGAAAAAATAGTGAAGAAAGGAACAAAACCCACGTCGAAATGTCGCTAATGCACGCAAGCAGTTTTCAGATTAAGTAACTTCCCTGAGATTATTCTTCCAATGTTTTAACATGAGAACTAAAAACAGTATTTGATTGCCAAAGACCTCAAGCACAGAAGGAGACTGTAACGCCAGCAGCATCAGCATCATCAGCATCATCAGCATCTAGCCTGAATACACATGCCGAGTTCGTCGCAAATAGTTTTGCTATTGATTTTTTTCAGCCTCACGTAGCAAACGAGGACGGAGCGTGGAGAAACATGACAACACACAAGCGCTTGAGACAAGGCGACACACATTGCCGTGTCTTTATGCTCCGCCCTCGTTCGCTACGCGTTACTAAAAGAAAAGGATGCAACACCGACTAGCGCAACAGCTTACCTTGTGCTGCTCGTCCACTCTGTAACGAAAGTTGAAATAAAACTGCTTACGTGTTGCAACTTCTTTCCTACGTTCACGTAGCCTTTTTTAAATTATGTGGTTCACTTACACCGACCGCACATGGATCTTTTTTTTCCCAGTTAATTTCTATAAAAATTTGCGCTTTGTGCCGACTTACGGTTTGGAAGATTTATGACATAATTCGACCAAGTTTTTTTTTTGTGCTTCGCACCCAGATGATTGCGATAAAGCCAGTTACTAAAATAGGAGCTTCGCTTGATGTTGCCAGTAAACAAGCAAATTGGGTGAACTTACGATTTTTATTCTCGACAATCTACAGCACTGAAACGCTGCTTGGAATATCATCATTTCGCCAGAAATCTTCCTGGTTGAGAGGAGAATTAGAGAGAAAAACTCATACTTCGACCAAGGTTGCATGTACAGCCTTTGTCCGTAAAGTTTCGAGACTGATTTATTTTCTTTTCTACAAATAATTCCCCAAAACAAATGTTGGTGCGTATGTGTTGAGCCATCTTTTTGGGCTAATCTGAGCTATTTATTTTAATTGCTGTGGCAGCTGCTAGGTGGCCCTACATGTAGAAAAAAACGTTGTCACTAGTCGTCTGGGCATTCTACTGTGAGTGAATATGGAGAGATGGACGTCCACCTCGAACAGTGTGTAGACATAAAATTTTCTGTGAAGTTTGGGAAGACAGCCACACAAACGTATGAGCTCCTTCGTGACGCTTACGGCAACGAGACATTATCGCGAGCGCGAATTTTCGAGTGGCACAAGAGGTTAGTTTCGGGGAGAACGTCGGTGGAAGACGACACAAGGCAGGGGCGCCCTTCGACCTCACGGAATGAAAACAACGTGGCTCGGATCAGGGAAATCGTACAGCAAGTCCGAACCATTACAGTCCGCATGCTATCATATGCTCTCGACATTAGTAAGACAACATGCCACCAAATTTTGCGTGAGAACTTGGGGAAACGAAAGCTGAATGCCAGACTCGTGCTGCACTCCCTCACACAGGACCAGAAGGACGCGCGGGCATCAGTGAGCGCTGATTTGCTCTCCGAGGCAGAGAAGGATGCTGCATCCGTCGACAGCATCATTGCTTAAGACGAAACATGGTGTTTTCAATACGATCCTCAAACAAAGAGGCGGAGCGCCGAGTGGCGGTCCACAAGCTCTCCGGCGTCGAGAAAGGTGCGGCGATAGAAGACCAGACCAAAGAAGATGCTGATAGTTTTTCGATGCCAGAGGTGTCACACACCACGAGTTCGTCCCACAAGGGCAGAAGGTGAATCAGGAGTTTCATATCCGCGTGCTCCAACACATGCGTGATGCACTGCGACGCCGCCGCCCTGACTTAAGGGCATCTGGACAGTGGAGCCTTCTCCATGATAACGCAAGGCCGCACACTGCTCTCAGCGTGATAGAATTTCTCGCCAAGTACAGCATTACTCTACTTCACCATCCGCCATACTCGCCTGACCTCTTTCCATGCGATTTTTTCCTGTTTCCTCGTGTGAAGAGAGCCCCAAAAGGTCACTGGATGGGGAACGTGGAGGCCATTTAAGACCCCACGACCAATGAGCTGACAGCCCTGCCAAAAGAAGCGTTTTCCAACTGTTTCCATGACCTCGATTAGCGTTGGAAGCTGTGTATAGACTGGAAGGGAGACTATTTCGAAAGGGTGCTGCACAAACGATTTAAATGTTAAACGCATTTTTTTAATCGACTCAATCTCGATAATTTACGGAGAAAGATTGTATACTCCACGTTAGTAGTTCCTCGGAGCACTATCAAAGCAGCGATGAGTGCGCAAGCGACGTTCCGACGCTGCAGAATGTAGTGCCAGTATAAAATAGGCATATGGGTGTATGGGCAGCGGGCTTTAAAGTGGGCATGCGCCAAACCCTATTTGATATCGACACCTAACGTACTTTCGCGTTACGTACGTAGTTTCCAGAGTTGAGTGAGCGTGCATCTTTCCTGCGTTCGAATATCGTTTCCAGAAAGGCGGCCCGCTTCGAAGCAGGACTCCTCGCCTCGGACTGAATTCGTCGTTGTTACCGCCGTTTGCAGTAAGTTCACAGGCCGTAAATGGCCCACTGGGCTTTCGCTGTGTCTCATCTCGTCTATAACAAAACATATCAGTTAAAAATTAGAATTATTTTTTTTATTTAGTGTCACGATTCTGCCGCTTCTTGTCCTAAGAGGAGAATCGGTTTGTCGGCAGACATGGTTCCCGTTCTAACAACCAGATGGTGCCACTGGGCTGAGATTATTGTCGAGTCTCCGTTTGCATACGCTGAAGTAAAAATACTAACGATTCAAATGGTGTCACATCCAGCAAAGTGCTTGCGTTTAGCGTACCGAAGCTTGCATACGCTTATGGTACGTAGACATTGTCGATTTATAGTCCTTTCTAGCGAGCAGACGACACGCAGTGTAGTGTAACCGCACAGTTACACTACTCATAAATACCTCCGGAAGGCCTGGCCTGCCTTCCTGCTTGCCTGCTTGTGTACCTGCGTGTGTGCGTGCGTGCCTACGTTCCTCAGCCTGCCTCTGCTGGCGTGTCTGACTATGTAACAGTATTATTGCCCAACCATAGAAGACATGTTGCGGGACTGCACTCGCTACCACTAAGAAAAAAGTTACCGCAAGAGACATGTACTCCCATATCATAAAACGACTACTCCGAGTTACGATGTTTTGGGGCTAGACCACCGATGGTGTGTCCTTCTGAGGATTTGCACGCGACGCAGACATTGACACTGAAATTTGATCTCCATGATCCTGATCTCTGCCTCCTCCCAAAAATAGGCCTTCGTTCCAGCCCTGTTTTAATAACTATTACTGCCTCATTACTGCCTTTTAAAACTAAACTGGATCCAACTGTCTTTTTTTCTGATTTATTTCTTCAGAAACGTTAAGCCCTGAAGTGGCGGCACTGTCACTGGTGCTGTTGGCCACGTCTACAGTGGTCAGGAAGATAAAGCCGCAACGCGTGCAGGAATTTTTTGCGGCGGGGAATTCCTACGTGACATCAGAATCAGGCTGCGTATATAATTAGCATGGCTACTGCGTGCAATTCAATCTAGAAATAAATGACAGCTCAATGGTGCTTGTACCCTAAATTAGTTGTTCTCCACGACAGTGGGTAAAAATGTGTAAACTTCACTACCTTCATGACAAAACTTAGGGCACGCCACAAATTCAGCCCTTCTGTACACGTAACGTAACAGTGGAGCAGCAAAGAATGTTCTTTCTTCCTGCTACACTTTCTTACTAGCTAACACGCTAACCGGTGAGGTGAAAGTTGTTTTCAAGCTTTTAGCCATGAAACAAAGTAAAAAAAAACATTCATGCCATTTCTGTAACATTGCATTTCACTTTTGCATTATTTGAACTTTATCATTGGTCACTGCTCCCTCTAAGGAAGGCCGTGGATTACCACATATTGCTTTTCATGGAGCAAACACGGCCATGATAGTGCTTACTCGCATGAACGTGGCATAGCCCTATGTTTATAATAAACTGTATGTCTCCAACCAAAGGATTTAACTATAACTCAACGTTTCGAAGCCGACTCTGCTCCTTTATCAGGGGTGATTGAGGGCAGTAGCTAGCGTCTTTTAAGTATGGAAGGGAGGAGGGGTCAAATGAACGACAGCTGTGATGCGAAAGGCGTGGGGGAGGGGGGTTTATGCTTTTATGCTGTTAGTCACGCTGGCGCACTGCAGGGAGGTGGTGAATGGCGACTTTTTTTTCTTTGAGATGAAGAGCGAAGTCCATGGGCATATACTGGCGGCAGGTTTCCTTTTGTGCGGTTGATGTTGTTCGGGGTGATTTGGATGTGCGGGGTGGTTTGGATGTGGTTGCGCTTTGCCTACCTTTTCCCAAAGACCGGCCGCGGAGAGAAATAGCCCAAGACATTGTCTACAAAATTCCATGCGCCGACTGCAACGCAAGCTACATCTGCGAAAGCAAAAATGTCAAAGAAAGAATTCGGCAACATAAAAACGACGTCCGCAAATTCGCAAGAGAGCGCAGTCCAGTAGCCTAACATTCCGAGGACTCCGACTATAGAATCAACTTCGAAGAAACCCGTATCCTCGGAACCGAAACAAATTGCCACCAAAGGCTCCTTCTGGAATCCTGGCACATCCAAACCACACCGAACAACATCAACCGCACAAAAGTTAAAATTTTTGTTTGGAGATGTACAGTTTATTATAAGTCTTCAAACCCAACCAGACAGGCAAATCTGTCAAAATGTTTAGTTTTCAATCTAGACCTATGTTGCACAGGTGGACCGGCACCATCACTAACGAATGATGGAGCACAAGAACGTGAATTACATTCCCGAGAAGCAAAACCATGAGCCATCCAGGCTAAACGCACGCTTTCGCTCGTCTACTAGATTTAACATGGTTAAAACCCTGCCACTCTTTTTTTATTCTTCCTGGGTTACCGAAATCACTGTTATCTTTACTGTTAGAAAATTAAGCTTTACTTTTAGAAAAATAAGTTGGACTTGACTATTTCTAGGCGTCTCCACTGCCAGCCTCCCCCCTTCCCCCCCCCCCCCCCTCAAAAAAAAAACACAAAAAAAACTTATGGCGTCATTAGGACACTTTTCGCGCAGCTCCGCAATAGTACTGCTGCGCCTCTATATGGCAAAACACGAAACTATTCTTGTGCACTACCCAATCAACAGCGACGAAAATTGCGGTGCGGAGATGCTATCCGAACACGAGAGAACATTCCTCATCCAACGAAAAAACTTTTCCTTTGTTGTCTCGCGGGCCCTCTGAACATGAGAAAGAAAGCTGAAGGCAGTTGACCAAACAGGCTCTGAGAGTGGCTCATGTCGCAGCACATTCCACGGGATCCCGCCGTTCTCCGCCGCGCCTGGGAATCAAACTTTGCGCAAGGACGCAATGCGGACGACGAACGCTGTGGTCTGTGTGGTCTGCATCACCATTCATCGTGTTAGCTCTTTTGTGCCTGAGGAACGTTCTAGCAACGCTCCGGAGGGCACAGTGACCTCGAGTAAAGCACTCAGCCATGGGGTTCTCGTGCTCTGAAGTACCTTTAGACTTCTGTGGCCACTGTCTGATACCCCTGCCACGCAGGCACTTTCAATGCCCGTTGAGTCAATGAACATCGAACTCAACAGGTATTGGCCTGTGGCGCGCGGCAGTTTTCAGTGACCATTGAGCTCGATGGACGTCACTCATAGGAGGTTCGCGGATAGCCGTTGGAACCTCAAGGTGCCATTGAGAACTGCCTCGCATTCACTGTACGTTGAAAAACAAGACAGCAAAACTCGAAATAAACAAAATTATCTTTTTGACTTAATGACAAAATTTAACGTTAGCCAGAACAAAAACAAATTTTTTTTTCGGCAGCCAAAATGACAGCTCCTCTATATGTTCGGTGGTAGGATGTAAATAAACCGACGCTGTTCTGAGAGATCGTAGTGTTCCGCTTCGTTACTTCCGCTTTCGTCTCTTAGCGAACTTTGCGACAATCGAGACCAAGGGGCGTCGCACAAATGCTGCAACGATAGGGGCTATGAACACGACAAATGCGGTCCCCGCCTCATCTTTTACATTGCAAAGCGGAGGTCCTTCCAACCGTGTGACGCTAACACGGTGGCTGCTGCGCTTATTCTGACATTCTGGACCAGAGGTGCAGAGTTTTTTATGCGATATAAATAAGAGCGTCATGATTCTTTCACGTTTTTCGGACTGTCACCAACGCTGTGCTGTCATTGAGCGCTTGCTTAAGTTATGCGCATCTGAAGCTCTTCTCAAGCTTCAACTTCCAGACTCCACGCGCGGAACTTCAAACACACACATACACACATAAATAATGACAGGCAGCAGCTAGAACTCCAACTGCATTCTACGTGAATTACCGTGAAAAAAGAGCGCTGCACCTTTCAAGTGCAAATCAAGTTCCAAACTTTTTCTCTACGCTAGATCAGATGAAAGGCGAACTCATTGGGAAAAAAATGCAGCATCGATTCAAAAGACAGCAAGGCTAGTATACATCGATTTATTATCATCTTCTTTACAAAGATTGCTTTCTTGTTTTGAACACTTGTTTTAGAAGCGTTATAATCTATCTTTCGAGGTAGTAATGCAAGAATCACCATCTCAGTCGTTCGCCATAAATAAATAAATAATTGGTTTTTGAGGGGGAAAGGAAATGGCGCAGTATCTGTCTTATATATCGTTGGACACCTGAACCGCGCCGTAAGGGAGCGGATAAAGGAGGGAGTGAAAGAAGAAAGGGGTGCCGTAGTGGAGGGCTCCGGAATAATTTCGACCACCTGGGGATCTTTAACGTGCACTGACACCGCACAGCACACGGGCGCCTTAGCGTTTTTCCTCCATAAAGACGCAGCGGCCGCGGTCGGGTTCGAACCCGGGAACTCCGGATCAGTCATTCATTATTTGTTTTCAGGATGCCGTCTAAACTATCACGCAACCAGCCGAACGTTGGTAATAAGGACGGAGACTTACCGGTCGGTTGAAGATTTACAGAATACGGCTGGAAAATAAAAATTCTGGTAACTGAATTTGTACAAATTATTCTCACTTCATCTTCCGCTCTCGTGAAAATTTGTTTTCAGCCAGCACAAAGCAGTGACAGTAAAGTGATTTGGGAATGTAATCCCGCTTAACCCCCAAGCATCGCTTCTTTTCCTATGCGCAGCGCTTCATTCATTTATACTAGCAACGAACTAAAAGAAACGAGTGTATTGAATGATGTTTTTTCGAGCCACGATTCGCTTAGTGCAATAAGTGTGTGTCGCGAAGATAGTGCGCAGGTGCTACTAGTTCAGCGCTTGATGAGCTACGTGTGCCCTGTTGTGCTGAAAGTGCTGCCCACATAATCTGCGCACTCTCACCATTTATTTACTGCCTGACCAGCCAATAACCACGAACACGTATATACAGCATATCACAACGCATCTGCGCACATACCACGAAAATCTGCCAAATGACTTAGGAAATATTCTAGCTTCCAATTAGGCGTTTCTGCACTCCCTCTGGCCCCTGAACATTCTCTCACTTATCAAACTATGTGTGGACAGAGATGAACAAATAATCATTAGACGGTCGGCATGTAAGTCATGCTATCTGAAAGCAAGGTGCTAAATATTCATTTGTTTCTACTTGCCCGCTTGTATTACTCGAAGATGACCCGGAATACCCAGCATATGATAGGTGAGATTTTATTATAACTGTAAGGCTGTCTAGAAAACTGCCTCCGTTGCAGTCGTTTTAACACAGGCTAATTCGCAGTCACAACACGTAAATGTGACCAGAAAAGATCGCATCACCCAGACGACCAACGATAGGGCTGACCCACGGGCGCTTTGCATAATCGAACTGCTCATGGTAAGCTGCAATTCGGGCAACTGCTCAGTAGAGGGTCTCATCATCATCAGAAGGTTAACCATTAGCGCATCATTCTGAAAATAAGTATTTACGGGGATCGATAGGGCTGCTCAGCCAGGGCTGGCGATTTATTCTCACACGAAGCGCCCCAGGAAGAAACTGCTTTCTTAAAGCTTAAAAGCGGTATTTACACTTTTAAATTAACACCATGCGGTTGAAAATAGGGCACACATTTAGTATACAAAGCTTGTATACGCTCTGACTTTTAACGTCGCCTCAAAACTTCTCTTTAGGTGGACTTAGTACGCCAATTCGCCGATCAAAAAGACGATCAAATTACATTCTATCTATTTCCGCGGGCTGCGCTGGCACAAATAGACGAGAAAACTTGCACAATTTATCAGCTCGTCCTCCATGAGTGTCCGCCAGTGGTTGTTCTTGGTTGGTTGGTTAGCCTCAAATAAAAATGGCACATACCCACTACACGGGAGTGCCCAAGACACAGGCGGTGAATTGCTGGAATCAGGAGTGTTAGAGGGGGACTCTGCACGTGCATTGCTTATGAAGTTTCACCGTTTTTCTTTTCTTTCCTTATTACTGATTCGGTCGTAAAAGGCTATCAAACTGCTTAATCCAAGTTAAAACCTTCTCTCCTACACAGCTTGTCATCCGGAGCACTGGTTTATTGGTTATGGCATTGGACATCTGAGCCCGAGCTCACATCATCAATTCCGGCCACAGTGGCCGCATTTCGATGAAAGCAAAAGGCAAAAACGTCCGGGCGCTGTTTATAATGGCACAAGTTAAGGTACTCCATGTGGTCTAAATTAATACGGAGCGCCCAAATAAAGCGTCTCTGAATGTCCATACGGTTCTTTGAGACGTTAATCCTCAAATGTCATACCTTTCCTTGCTACCCGCCGCGTTGGCTCCATGATTAGAGATGTCGGATACCCGCCGCGGTGGCTCAGTGGTTAGGGCGCTCGACTACTGATCCGGAGTTCCCGGGTTCGAACCCGACCGCGGCGGCTGCGTTTTTATGGAGGAAAAACGCTAAGGCGCCCGTGTGCTGTGCGATGTCAGTGCATGTTAAAGATCCCCAGGTGGTCGAAATTATTCCGGAGCCCTCCACTACGGCACCTCTCTCTCTTCCTTTCTTCTTTCAGTCCCTCTTTTACCCTTCCATTACGGCGCGGTTCAGGTGTCCAATTATATATGAGACAGATACTGCGCCGTTTCCTTTTCCCCCCCAAAACCAATTATTATTATTATTACTGGGCCGGAGGGCACGGCTTGTATCCCGACCACGGCAACCGCGTTTCGATGCAGGCGAAACGCAAAAGGCACCTGTGTGCTGAGCGGTGTCAGCGCACGTCAAAGATCCTCAGGTGGTCCATATTAATAGGGAGCACTCCAATACGACGTTCTCATAACCCATGTTCCGCTTCGGGAGGTTAAACTGCATAATTCACTTTCTTTTACTTTCCTGGCATTTTGCTTTCACTAATAATATTTTTCAAATTGCCATCACCCGTTTGGCAACACCACGTTTGTAGGCGCAGACATAGCGGGCGACAAATGACTGTGCTCGCGCTGGGCTCTACTTTCCCAGTGAGTATGTGCCATTTATCAAGACAGCAACAATAACAGCACCTTGCCCCTATTTCTTCGGCTTCGCCTGCGCGTCTTTTTTCCATTGAATATATAGCCCCCGGTTTGTTAGCACATCTCCACGTACCACCATTAACGAGACTACTCACAAATTAGGTATACTTATCGTTTCGCTGTTTGTAATCTATGCATGTAAAGGCTCTAACTTTCACAACATCCTTTACAGCCGCGCTTCATCCACATAGGGCTGAGTTTAAGTTTAATTTACTGGTTCAACGCCCGCAACAACCAACGTGCTGCCATATCGGTGCTGTTGCAAATGGGTCGCAAGCCCCAAGGGTAGCGTTTGCCTGGCGGCCTGGGGCACAGCTGGAAACATCCGAAGGTCCTGGCAAAGGATGAGTCGGCTGCCAACAGAACAACTTGTTTATTCTAGCATCGCAAAAGAGCAGCCGGTCAGGGCGACCACGTTACTCGACGGAAGAAATCGAAGCCTCTCTTTGGCGTCCGGGGCAGCTGCCGTTATACCCTCGGAGTCGAGGGCAAGAAGGAACGTCTCGGGATGAGGCGCACGAGACGGCGACGCACGGACATGTTGAGACGTGGCGTGACGCGTCCGCCGGGCCGGCGCCGGTCAGACCTCCTCGCCTCCCATTTGGGGAGCTCCTCTCCCCGGCTGCCGCGCTTTGACAAGCGTGGGCACCAACATGCACACACACACACACACACACGAAGACACGTGACATTGAAACCTGCCTGGACGCGCTTGGCGGGAGGCGTTGCGGCAGCACTGAACGGGCCAAAATGACCGCCACTTTGAACGAAGCCCCGGCGTCCGTTGCATCCGCGCCGGCTATACCGCGCGTCGTAGGCGAAACGTAACAGTGCTCACGATGGCTGCGGAGGCCGTGCCAAAGGCACTCCGTAGAAGAGTGGGCAGTTACGCTCTCACTATTTCACCTATAAAATAATAAGAAAACTGAAGATTTAGGCTTTTGCCCTATGTTCACTGGGTCTTAAGAAATTGCCTTTTAGGAGTTCTGGCGGGACTTTCGATACGTCCATTCTGAGTAAAATTGAACGCTTTATTTCTTCTCTGGGCCTTTTTAAACTTAAAGAAAGGAGCAAGACAAGAATAAGCAAACATAATGCGGAAGGAAAAGACGCAGGTAGCCAGTGCCGCTACTGTTTACCTTAAGAGGACAGGCATCAACACTGTAAGTGACCGATTCGTCCTCCGGGCCTGCTGCCGAGTAGGCAGGGTCGAGGCGCCGCGATCTTCGCATCGAGGTGGCCATCGAAAAGGTTGCTTTCTATTGAGGCCAGCGGGCCTGGCTCGCTTCACTGACAGCCTCGCTAGCTATTTTTTTATTTCATCAACCACTCCATCTTCTGGTTTTATGCATATATCTTTCCTTATATTCCCTAGGTTTCATTGGCAATGCAAAAATGAGCTCGTGACGACATTTCTTTCAGGCAAGTTTTTCTTGCATCCACTTTTCTTTATTAACTAATTGCGGATGTGAGCGTTGCGAAACATGATTGATGCACGTGAGTTAACTAGCATCGAGCCTTACGAGCGTAGAACGCCTTTAGGTATCGCGTATGTCTCATAACAACGAGGGAGCATGTCCAATAAGGGTGAAGGCCAGGAGTACGGGCAAGTGCATATGCGCTGGAAAAGAAGCAACGTAGCCCTGTCCCCGCCCAAACATCCTGCCGTCCTGCGTGTAATGGTGCGCTTGTTATGTCGGGCATATGACTCATGGTGGTTCCCTGTTTCCTGAAGGGGAGAAAATATTTTCTCTATGTTTCAGTTTCAAAGGTAGACAAGGCGTAACAGACGAATCTGAAGACAAGTTTTTAACGCAGCAAGGGATTTCAATGATACATTTTCACTTCACTTTACCCGCAGATTTTTGTCTGTCCGGTGTCTTGTCCATCAATACAAGAAAATTACTGTTGCCAACCGGTCCACTACCACTGCCGCGTGCACACATAAGGGAGTTGAAATAAATAGATGCAAAGAAAAGGGTTCAAAAAAAGTAGGCGAGCCGCAGCAACCACGTTCACCGATGCGATTGTCGCAACAGAAGATTCCCCCAAGACTCCTTGCCTTTCAATTCGCATCCCACTGTTTCAGTATTGCTAGCGCGTGCAAACAGAAGGAAGTTGTTGGAAATACATGCATAGGTCGGGCAAAGGAACACAGTTGGTTCACAGGACAAAGAAAGCTGCAGCGACTACGCCACAGTTGATGAAACGCATCTCGTCTAGGGTGGAGGGGCCCAGGCCGAGATGGCCAGACGTCTGGTACGTTCAGTACTTCAACCCACGATAAATACCAGCCTCAGCTCCATCGACTGACGAGGTGACAGTTGGCGGCGTTAGAAAAAACAAATAGGAGCGCAGTGCGCACCGTCTTGGCCTTGCCAAAACTTAGGCTCACCCCTATTTTATAGGAGTGTGAACAGTTGAACACACTGACTGAAATTATTGAACTACGAGAGGCAACAAAAGATGTCGAGAGAAAGTATCTTACGCCCGTTGCAGCTTAATACGGTGAGGTGAGAGCACAGCCATAAAAAATGAGAGACCCCCCCCATTGTGGGCAAACTCGACAATAACCATCAACAAGATTACCAAGCTCAATCTTAAAACAAGGCTCACATATCGAACAGTGGTCGATATAAGTCCAGGAAGGTGTGCAGCCTATACGGACGCATCGGTCATAGAAAAGAGCTGAAGAGCGGCTACTACAGGCCCTACATATTCTGAGGTAATCAAACATCCAGAATACGTCTCATACCATACGGACCGACTTTTGAAGGAGATATACGTTATCTGTGATTAAATGGAGTCTAAGAAACATACCACCTATAAGAGGAGCCCATATGAGCACAGCCATTTTAGGGCTATTAAAGAATTCAAAAGAGTTGCAGAGGCTCTAACCATAACTCAGGAGATATATGCTATTAATATTAAAATAAAGAAACACATCCAGATACATAGGACACAAGTAGAAACTCACAATGTTCACCAAAGCTGTACGTACTCTCCACGCTCGTGGATTAGTGCCCTCAGGTCGATTGAAGCCTGAACAACACTCTTCAACCTCCGTGCAGAAACACAGAAAGCACCGGCAACATATAACAGAATCTTACTTGCCGAAACAAGGCAACAAAAGCATGCGAAAACAATCTCCGCAAAGCTTGCAATCCACGTTCTTATTAGATTTTTTTTTCTTGAATATATTACAGCTTTCTTCTATCTCATGCTGACCTAGGCACTCTATAACCAGAGGGCTTATGTAACTATCGAGTACATCTTATTACTGGGCTGTGCACGTACGCGTTCACAGGAGCAACTCCCCCGGGTGCACCGGATTGAAGAGAAAAAGATGCGTAATGATAGGTGATATGCCGCTTTTATTGCAAGGTACGGAGCGGTTATTGAAACTAAAGCCGAGGTGTTGTAATGCTGACGAGTCAGCCAAGATGAGTGTCGAGTGCCCTCTTTGGGGCCTGGTTTACCGACGGGCGGCGAGGGGTGCAACACGTTTACCCAGTGGAACCACTGACGAAGCTAATTTGCGAGTATATGGCGCCCGCTGCTAAATTTCAGGACATTAGGATAATATCATTCGCCGCATGTGCCGGGCGCTGTTCTCGTGCTCCTGCCTTCAAGACGACTGAGGCGACCTCGTCATTAAAGAGCAACTCCGGAGGATTCCAAACATTGGAAGTTGGCTATCGCGTTACACGTCGTGGACCTGCGTGACTTGGTTGCGATTAAGTGCTTTCTCAAAATAATGAGGGAACTCGATATAAGGAAGCAATAATCGTAGAAACCGAAACCGAAACTGGGCCTCGACCAAAGTGTGTCGTCCAACTAAACATTCATTTTTTGAAAAAAAAATAGGCAAGTGTCTTTTCCGAGAACCTGGAATTAAGCACCTACGTTCCAAGGCTTTCGCTCGACAGTAGATACCTGCCCTCACTAAGATTCGGCTTTGCACGCAGTCAGGTGCGCAAATTAAGGCAAGTGTTGTTCATAGTTTTGAAGTGATAGTTCTTTCTTTGTTATTTTGATACACGAAGAGAAACATATTTTTCGAGAACTTAAAGCGTATTCACTGTTTTTAGGACGAGGAGGAAAACGGACTTGAGCTATGCGCGCGCAGCGCCATTCCTCCTCTGTAGTATGCGCGGGCGGCCGAGGCGCCAAGGCATGGTACGCATAATTAGACCACTGCACGTGCCGCATTCTGAGTCCCGAACCTGAAACTCAAAGCCTGTGGCCGATTCGGGCGCACTACATTATTTCTCTAATGAGCCCGGGCCCAGCCCGCCAAAATCGATGTGACGTCCGAACCGGCCCGTGCTCTTGTCAGCAGCTGCTCAGGAGTTAAATTGCTTTCTGAGTGTAGGTAGTCTCCTACTCCACAATTAAAGAATTGGGTGGCAAAGGCGCTCAAATCGCAATGACACTTAAAAAAATAGTTTGGTAAAGACAAGAAGAGGAGCCAAGGTGGGTTCGCACGCAAGGATTTTTGGATGGTAATCTTGTCTGTGCATAACCTCCAAGTTTTCGAGAGCCAAATGTAAAGGTTTGCAAACACGGGCAGTGAAATTTGCGTTACCGCTAGATTTTTGATCATCATTTTTTTGCGCCATCATTATCACCATTAGCCTGACTACGCCCACTGCCCGGCCAAAACCTCTCCCATGTCTCTCCAATCGACGGTTTCCTTTGCCAGCTGGGGCCACCGTATCCCCGCAAACTTCTAAATCTCATCCGCCAACCTGACTTTCTGCCGCCCCCTGCTTCGCTTGCTTTCTCTTATGATCAATGCCTAAATATTAAAACGTCCTCAGGGTCGTAGCAATGAGGTTTAATTTTTTTAATGAGCCTAATTTCGCGCGTGGAATTCATTGCCGCACTGGCGGCGTTTTTATGGAGAAGAAAAGCACAAGTTTCTATTTATTGCGTATTAAGTGTTTGAACACTCTAAATTTTCTAAACCAATATGCTCTTCTGCAAGTGGGTTTCTCGTAGCGTAAAAATGTGCCTTGGTGAGGCAAAAGCAGGCAGTCAAAGTCTATCTTGGAATAGACGGCTTCCTGCGGGGAATAGACTGAAGGTCCTTCTCCAGTGCTTCTTATGAGACTTCGAATGCGCAGTCGTGAGCGGTGACACAAAATACATGCGGAGTGTCTTCTCGCAGATTGACGGCATGTGCTCACTGAATGCTGAAACAGCTCTAGCAGTGGTGCTGTGTGCATTAGTACGTGAATGCACTCATGCAAATGAGCCGTGCATCCGGTGCAACCAAGCTCCACTTAGAGCGCGGCTGTATAACAGCTCGCTGGAGGATTCTGCACTTTTCATGCTTAACTGCTCCTCGTGTATCGTTCAACGCGGCCAGTCGTGCGCGTTCGAAATTACTTGGACATAGTACTGCGAGTGAAGCATTACTCTAGGTCTGCAAATAAGCTTTCTCTTGTCCCGGTTCAACAAAAGCGTAGTACTCGCAACTTATCATTAAACCACCGGAAAGGTTTCATGTTCGCAATTTCATCATTTTTCATTGGCTTCGCGCAACAGTAAAAAAAGAGAGACAGTGTTGTAATTTTTCTCGCTTGAATAAAACGCAACTACAGTGGACACCGAAAATGGCGTCCCTGCTAGGACGCCAAGTGTGTACTTCACCCCGTAATAACGAATTAAAAGCCGTACTCTGCCTTTCCGTCAACGGGCCGGAGCCCGGCCCGGACCTACAACTTGAATCCTTGTAGAAAGGTGAAGAGGCAAAAAATGTCTAAAAAACCTTTCGGCCATTCTCGGTGGATCGGTTCAACTGTTTATGTTTTGTTCATATGTATTTAAATTTTTACTACAGAGTGTATTGCTTCTTTCAATCAGACACACACTGTTTCTCTCGTGGTTGGTTACGTAAGTTTGTTATATCCAAGGTTGACATAATAAAGTTCGTTATATGCGAGCTGGTACACACTTATGTTCCTTATATCCGAGGTCAACACACGAAAGTTCTTTATAACCGGTGTGGCATACTGACGTTCATTATATCCGAGGTTTACACACTAAAGTTCGTATATTTCAGGCGGCATACTGAGATCTGTTATGTAAGTGTTACTGTACTAAAGTTAAGGGTGGAAACTTGGGAAAGTCGGTGTCGGTGATTCATGGCATGGGGGTAGCGCCTGTGGTGTGTGCATCCGTTCTTTGTACGTCGTCTTGGTTTGCGCTACCCTCCATGCCATGGATTACTAAAGTTAGTTTGGTGGCCACGTGGCCACTAATGTTAACGAATTACTAAATGTTCCAGGGCCGGAACGGTTGACATTAAACACGTTACTTATAATGACGCCCGAAGGAAGGCTAATTATCATCGTCATCATAGGCATCATTCAAAGTACATCCACTGCAGAAGAAACACGTCCTGCACTGACCTGCGATTAACCATGTCCTCCGCAAGCTGAGGCTGCCTTATTCATCCAAGGTTAGTAATCTCATCCGCCCATCTGGTCCTGCGTTCTTCACCTACGGTTGCCGTCCCTTTCAAAGTACGCCATTACCACAAGGGGCCTGTCTTTTCTTCGCATTACTTGCCCAACCCATGCCTACCTCTTGTCCTTGGTTTCTGCTGTAGATGTCACAAATCAGCGTTGGTTCCCTAGGCCACAGTTCTTGTTGCACGTTGTGCGCGTTGACAGGCCAAACTGGTGACTGTAATTGAGAATTTCAGCCATTATTTTACCGAAATGACCAAAACACAGCTCAAAATTTAGTCCTTCAGAAAAGTCACAGCGAATATCGGCGTCCGTGCGTCCAGTGGCGTCACACACACAAGGTTGCTCGATGAAATGTTCCCGATTGGGGCCTCAAAATGCCAAAGTTTAAAATTCGTTTCCACGGCAACAAAACAATGCCCCGATGCAAAATTGGGAACGATGACCTGAAAGCGGCGGAGAACGGGCCGTCAAAGTTTCAGTACAATCAGAGGCGGTAGAAAGAACTCCGGAGTTGCCTTTTAAGCGGTGCGATTGTAATGGAGGTAAACACGGAGCTGCGACTTAGAAAAACCCGAAGGACATCGCATCTCAAACGACTTCGAAAGGAGCTGAACCGACATGAGCGGATATCAGGCCGCATCCAAAGTTCGTTGAAACCTGAGTGAAGGAATGGTTGCATTTATTGCGCTGTTCTCGCGAACAAAATACGTAAAAACAAGAGAAGGTGGCCTATAAAGTGCAACTTCAACTATTGAGAGGAACTCGGCATTGTCTTTATTGAGAGAGGGAAACATTAAGGTACTGCGTACGCTTTAGGTGGCTTCGCTATTCTCGGCGACGGAGAGGAAAACAGCGCGCGCTCTGTGAACAGGAATGCAACCATGCACCAGTTGATTACGAAATGCCTCGTGGTTTGGCGCTACGGCAGTGACGGCTCAGGTGTTGTGGTAGCATAATGGATGTGTTCAGAAATTCAGGTAGAATCCAAAAACGTATTGCCTTCCTTTTTAAGCTCTGCGTTTTTTACGTAGGGGCAATAAGGGAAAGATATATATATATATATATATATCAGTTCATTTTATTTTTGGCGTGTCATTCTTTTTCCGTTGAGGATCGTTACGTAGGAAGCACTAGTACTTTATTTTCTTCAATCTGGCAAAATTTTCGAGCAAACAAGCATAACATCGAAAAAAAGATGCCCCTACATGAGCATTGCGGTTCAGCTCCACGATCAAAAGCTTAAACTGAGCCGAAACAGTTCAATACAACGAGAAGTACCGCCCGTCGTACTATAACCAATAATAATTAAGCGGAAGCTTTCTGACCTCTGTAAAGCATGGCGCCCAGCCCGTGTCGTATTCGTGTTTTTGCTCGCAGTCCTTAATCACTGCTGCTTCGATACAACATCATAAAAATAATTTACTCATGCTTGTGTTCTGTACAATTCGAAGCACCCCAAACCCATATGAAAAATGATGAGGGCACGCCAGATGTTGGCAAGTGCGCTGGACTCACAGTATACTCGAGGTTTCTGTTCTTTGGCGAGTTACGATAACAGGTTTTCTTAAAATTCACCTACACATATAAAATAATATCCAAACATCTAAGTATTGCTTACCTTCTGAATATGA
The DNA here is from genome assembly GCF_052857255.1 of Amblyomma americanum. Taxonomy (NCBI): domain Eukaryota; kingdom Metazoa; phylum Arthropoda; class Arachnida; order Ixodida; family Ixodidae; genus Amblyomma; species Amblyomma americanum. The sequence goes on from NC_135500.1 coordinate 156,553,135, forward strand.
AATTTGGTATTACTTTCTACATTTTAACTCTTCTGTGCCTTTCCCTACACGAAGTTAACAGCTTAGAAGCAATGTTAGAAATTTAACACTATAAATCACAGTCACAAACAGAATTCTTAATTACAGCAAGCGTGGCTCTGGGGAAAAAGAGCCTATTGGCGTGTGAAGTGGAATAACTTCCGGCCTAGCGTCATGCTTCAATCCAAGGAGCATATTAAAACTTCACGAGTCACAACTTTCACACCGAAAGCGAAGAATATTTAAGCCATGCACCATGGGAGCTTTCCTAACCAGTTCCCGTGTGACAGGTTGACAAGGTCACATTAAAGGTATTCTATATATGGCCTTGACACTTCTCTAATTAGTGGTGCTTTGGAGTGGTGTAAAAAGAAGGGGAGGTGGCGGGGCAATAAGAAAACAGGAAAAAAAACATTACATGGATGTAGATACACGGAAGCAAGGGGATAATTAGAATCGCATCATCCTAAACTTATTATGAACTTCTTGCTTCCCAAGGTAATTAAGAACACCCGCTTGCTTTGTCGCATCGCTTAGACTTCACAAAGATAATTTTGTTGCTGTCAAGATGCGGACAAGAGCAGACAGCAAGCGCTGCTTCAAAGGTAGGAGTTATTAAAACGTCCATATTTTGCTGCCTGAAGTGTCGCATGCACACATACGACCAATGGCAAAACGGCCGACATATGAGCCCGTATCCTTCATTGTTCGAAGTTCTTGACTGCATCGATGTTCGAGCCCCCAAGCATTCCCTTCCAAAGTTTTTATACAACTCGGTCCACTGCAGTGCTGTTCGGAATTTTCAAGAAATTGGTGCTGGAGCAGTCCTGCCTAATATAACCTTATATGTTGCGGCGCAAAGGGTGTTCCCTGCTTTCCCTTACTCACGTTGTAAAATATGCCTCAAAGCGTCTGTGACGATTACAACGTCTCTGTAATTGGCAGCCGAGACACTAACGTCTTCTTTTTGTCGGGGCTCAGTCCTTGGCTACTTGGTTTCCAGAGCATGTATTTTATCTTATAATTAGGCGGTTATTTTGAAGTAAAATTACTGGTAGTTAGCGTTATTTAGTGGTTCTTGTAATTTTTCTTGCACGACTGGTTTTGATCAGTTTGTCAAGTCATCAGCGTTGAGCAGACAAACGCCTACCTGGTCTCGAATTTGATTTTGGGGCTGTTTCGAAGAATAAACGCTATATGAACGACAAGAAATACAAGTAAACAGTGCTGTAAACAAGTAAGTTCAATCAGAGTCGGCTTTCTCACAGGAACCCTTCTCTTTTTTTCGGCTAGCACCCCAAGGCAGAAAACAGGCATTACAAAATCGTCTCGGATCCTTCCAAATTGTCCAACACACTCTGCTCCTTCCGAGAACAAAACTGGACTGCTCCGGGTACTGGTCTTCTCTCTATCTCTCTTTAACTTTTTTACCCGCTGGACTGGGAAGAAAAACGCGCGCGGTCAGAAGAAATACCCAGCAAGTGAATGGAACCTGAGCCAACAGACAGCACCGTAAGTGAACTCACCGATAACACAAAGAAATTAGATCACACGTGCGCGAAACATTCCAAGAAAGTTGAGCCACTGCAGACACAGCAAAAGAAAGGAGCCGATGCGGAAGGGTTAAGAAGCGTGTAATTGGTTTTTTACACTCCAAATCCAAGAACTACGACTGCATTGGGATTCAAGTGGATGGTCCAACAGTTGAGTTGAGCGCGCCACGGCGTGAAGTCTTCGCAGCCTCTCGACTGACTGGAGCTCATCGCCAGAAAACAGCTGGGCTTGAACGATGAAGGACATTTCTTTTGAGGCACCACGCCTTTTGTTGTTGTGTGCTTTCGTAAGCGTCTTTCTCGACCCCGTTTTTGTTTTCCTGCTTTAGTGCGTTTCGGCAGCCTGTTCAATATGCCCATCGCGCTCCTATTACTTTTCGTTCTCGACCAGATTAGTGTTCCGTTTCTATTGTTCTTTTTTTTTTTACATTCAGTGAACTGCTTCTCCTTCAGAAAGAACCCCGAAGTCAATGCCGGTTTCTCTGCAGAAGTGGTCGTAAAGCCTACTTTTCCTCTCGCCTGCATGGACCGATTAAAAAACATAAGCCACCGGGAACTCGAAAAATGAAGTAATCTTACCTATTATCCGAACCGGAGGTATAGCTGATTGTAACAGCGGAGTTTTCCTTTTTTTGACATTCTGTGATTATAATGAATATTGCTTTCCAAAGAACCACGAAAAGCGGACCAACAGTTGGTAAGCACGACAAGGCATATTGCTGGAATTCTTAGCAGGCTCAAGTGACCACAGTCCGGAAACCGCGATTAGCCTGAGGTCAAGCATGGTATCAAAGATGAACTCGAAGTTTTTTAAATATTCCGAAACCTTGAGTCCTAATGGCACCCAGCAGAAAAAAAAAATTATTCCTCACAGTAGCCCCGATAGGGATTCGGACAGGGTAGCTTCATTTGCCGAGTACTTATACCACCCGGCCATCTCCACGACATTTTACGCTAGCCATTCAAGCCAGGGATCCCGGCTTCCACTTAGTAGCACTATGAGTCATCGTGGCGACATCCAGTGTCCGCGATCAGGCAGCCACTTCGTGCTGGTAGAACATGTCTCGCGCCTGGCGGCAACTTCGTCACTGTCAGGTGAGCCGCGCAGTCGAAAGAAGACACCTCCAAACGCGATGAAACTCGTCTCAAGAAAACGTAGAAAATGACTTCATATCACAGCACCGTGTGAGCCTGTGAAGTAGCAGCCGTGACATGATAAAGCTGCCAGCAGCGCCGTGGAACACCATGCTTCTTGCGGGAGCGGCATGGATGCAGCCTAGGCGGAGCGTCTGCTGTGAACGCTGCACGTATGAGGGAGGCTACAGCTACAAACGTGCGGGTGGTCGAACAGAGGGGTGCCGCCCTCGGATCGTGGCCGGCCAACGCGCTCCGTAAGTGCTCGTTGTAAGCCTCCCAAAGCAGAAAAACAATTGTCGCATACGCATGCTTTAAAGCACCATTAAAGCACCCTAACTCCTTAGCACCCTAATTCCATTCGGCGACATCTGTACAAGGATACAACTAAGATAAAATAATTATATTACTGCTGTTCAGGTCTGAAGTAAAAGACAACAATTGCATGCCATCCATTTCCACGGACAAACGATAAGCAAATTCTACCTAAAACTCTCGCTTCGTGAATTTTGCTTTGATGCATTGTTTTAATTTTAGTTTTTATATTCTTGTCGTGTAATTTTTTTACAGTGCTAATGCATGCGTGCATACCTGATTTTGTTATCTTGGAGTCTCCTGTATTTTTATCTTTTCAGTTGTGTTGTGTGCATTTTGTAAACGTGTACTAGTAGAGTGGTACTAATGGGCGTACATTATAATTTATTTCTCCAGCCCTCCACCCTCTGCGGCTCAACCTGTTAGTAATTTTTGCATTGGACCGGATACAAGCATATGAAGGTGTCGGCTCAAATAGCGGTGTATGTAATTCTTGTTTTACCGCAGCAAAGTTTCTCCTAAAGAAAGGCTGGCAGTTTAGCCTAGCTAAGCACGAAATATCGTGCGAAAGCACAGTTTTTTGTAGGCTGACACACCACCGCCGCGTACCTGAAAACGTGATTGTGGTGCCCACTCACCAAGGAAGCCAGTTATCCGCCTCTTCAACTTTCTAATCGTGAATGGCACTTTACCCAATGTACATCGGCGGCCTATGTTCCAGAGCTGCTTTTCTGTAGCAATGTCGTGAAGGCCAGAGCGTATTGCTCCATGGAGCAATACCTCCATGGAGCAGGGCCTTGTTTCTGCCACAACGTTGTCCAGGCCAATGCATAGAGCGTATGTCTCTCTGTCACTAACACCACATAGCTCATATTAGCTTGATAGTAACATATAGAAACATATTAGTTTGATAGTAGTATTAGTTGATGAAGAAGACAGTGTGAAATGCACAGCGCGAGAGCGTGTTGCAGTTTAACACGAGGCACGATCGGCCGCGGCGATAGCATTGTGCTCTCGTGCAATGGCCAGCGAAGCTGATCTTTTCGCGCCGCTGCGGGTTCGAATCCCAGTCGCGGATATTTTTTCGGTTTATTTATTTATTTCACATGGAACAGACCCACAAACATCGCAAGACCTTGCTAAGGGTTTAGCCACCGGAAGAGCGCTTTCGTGCTAAAAATAACGTGCCGCCAGATGCCCGTTCCCTATCGAAAGTCTCAGATCGCGCAGCGTTGTCTAGTTGGAGTCCGCATGGTCAAGGTACTGTCATGATTGGCTTTTCTCGCCCGACGAATAAAAGCAATTCCCCCTGTAGGCTGAGTAGTTTTGTACACTTAGCACAGTCGTCCGCAATTGTTCTGGTCAGGGTGCTGAGATCTCGAAATCAGCTAGAGTGGGTGCTTTCAGTTCTGCAGTTCTGATTAAGGTCGACCGTCCGCATTTAGCCGGTCGTTCGCTCTGTACTCGCTTCCTGGGTCAGAAGAAAATTTAGCAGTCGCAAGTAGACTGTGCAGCGGTGAGCTGGGTTCGATTTCCACGTTCTTTTATGGACGGCTACGCAGCTGCTCAGAAATTAACCTGAGTAGTCCACAAGGCTCTTTTCACCCAAACTAAGAATGAGGGTAAACTGCAGCACTGCTGATCAGCTCTTCTTAAGTGAACATGTATTTTCGGCTAACAGAAACCAGAGCTCACAAAACCGAGGCAAAAAAAAAGAATAAATAACATAAAATAGCACTGGCTAGCGACAAGTTTTCATGTATATCATAAGAAACGGCTGAGGGTCTGGTAGCGGGGACGTATTTCTGATGGCACGAAATCAATTTGCGCTTGCGCGTGCTCTTTTCTTTGACAAACGCTACTTGCGTGTTCCACGTGTTATTGGGTCACTATCTTTTTTTTTGTGGCGAACACTGGACCAAACATTTTTATAACGATAAAATGGAGCCTGCGGTGCTCGCCTGAATTGCTAGTGCTGTCAGCGCAGGCACGTCTATTTACCGCTGTCTTGCGGTTACAGTGGCTGATGGTGCTTGCACACATGTAAGTGAATTGTTGTCATTTGTTTGCGCGATTGAAAATGTGCGTTTCTAGATTTCGAATCAGATCATTGTTATAGCAATGCAGTGGCAGATAATGCTTGTTCTGCATAGGATAGCTAATTTGTGTCCAATTGTTGACAGCGCGAAGTGGCGCGTGTACAAGTGATTGGCGGTTAGACAAAACGGCCTATACTTGCTTTTCATAACGCGTGATGTGCGTACGTGGGCGCATAGTTCCCACGTCTTTGTTTTCGTTCACAAGCCGGTTTTCCAGTTGTGACCTGTCTCACAAAGTTATACTTATTTGCCAGTACTTATTCACTACTTGAGTACACAGAGTAGTAAAGTAATGGGAGATACACTTCACTTCAATTTCATGCGGATGTGGAGTTTGAGTCAGAGCCTTCGAGAGCGCGTTCAACCTTTCATATTTGGGAATATTTGTGTACAAAGCGGCGGCATCAAGTATAACCAGTAAGCCGTCAGTTCAAATAATGGCTGCATCATTAAGTGAGCCGATCACACCCAACAATACTAGACAAAATAAGTTTTAAACAGGAAAGAGTTTATGAACTCAATTTTTTATATATTGTAAGATTTCACTGTAACAATTAATATATCTCCAGGTCTCCCGTCGATATAGTCCTGCATTTTTTTCCTATTAACGTTCTCGCTATTTTCAAAAGTACTCCCCATTGGTTTTTTGTGGCAGTCCTAACTGCTCGATGCGAGTGATGAAAAAAAAATAAAGAAAAGTTTTGCTACACACCGCAAGAATGAGCCATTACCTTAAATATTTTCAGAACCCTACCTTTCAATTTTCCAATATTAAAAATATTTATCCAAGAATCTCGGACATGCTGAACAAAGGAACGAGGGAGGGCTGGAATATCTGCAAGGTAATAGTACAGGAAGGTCTACATGAATAATGTTGACGGGATATCTGCTGCAAATAAGTATTCTGCGTAAACATTATGGATTTTAACAAATAAGTAAAAGAAACCTGCCTGCTTGTTTTACGGATGTAAGCAGTTGCAGTCTGGATGTAAGCAGTTGCAGTCTGATTAGGTATTTAGTTGTTCCGAAAAAATAGGTGAGCAAGTTTGTTCACAATTACTTGCCGAACCATATAATAGGATCGGTGTCTAGTTTCTTATAGTGGCAATTGTTGTTGAGTTGTTTGCTGGCCTCTTTTTTGTATCTGTCGGCTCGCGGCATGGCTATGCTACCGCTGTTGTTTGCTGGCTTAATGACTATATACCTCCTAGAAGCTGAATGGGTCAGAGTAGTCTTTTTAGTTGAGGAAAGATTTTTCTGCTTTAGAGCTTGCTTTGTATTTTTTTTCTGAAATTGCTTTGCAGACACATTTAATATATGTCACGTTCGAGAGTTTTTTCCGCTTCCTGCGGCCATGTGCTGGAAGCTATAAAATCTATAGAATTAAGGCTTGTCGTTTCGGTTTTATGAACGCGCGTGACCACACGTTAGAGCCTCTAGGTAAATTAGGAATCGAACTTTTTCTTTCGCTTTTTTCGGTAAAGTACTCCATAATAAGGTTATCCCGAATCGCGGGGAGAAATCAGCAAAGTGGTTTCTTTAATCTCTCGCTCGTTTTTGGGCACCTATTTCTTCTTATTCTATTGTCATCTTTCTCGTTTACTGGGGGAGGAGGGGGAGATAGAGAGAGAGAGAGAGAGAGAGATAACTTTTATTTAGAATAGAGTAATTCGCAGGAGCGGGACCCCTAGTCCAGGTCTCCGCTGGCGGCAGCTGGCTTGCGGACCATCTGGATGATCAAGGCTTGCTGGTCCAGGCTGTCGCTGGTCAGGGCCTCCTCCCACTGCTCGTGGGTCGGGTATGGCACTATTAACTTTTCGTCCGGTTTGTCCTGGCAATCCCAAGATGTATGGTAGAGCGTGGGGCTTGCTCCGCACCAAGGACAGTAACTTGGGTGTAGTGTGGGTCTGACCTTGTGTAAAACTTGAAGACTTGGATATGCGTTTGTTGGTATTCTTCTCCAGTCAGTGGCATCCGAGGAGGACAGTTGTTTGTGTGGCGGTGAGAAATGTCTTCTTTCTAGCCTAAGGTGTTCTAGGCGGTCACCATACGGTCCTAGGAGAGGGGTGGGGTAGGGATGGGGATACACCCGGTTTATGAATGCTCGGGCTAGATCATTCACTACATCGTTTCCGGCTAGGCCTTCGTGACCATGTGTCCATGCTAGTCTGTGTGAGTGTGAGAGTGTACTTAATAGTGTGCTCGCCTTTTCGTGACGCTTTCCAGCAAGGTAGTCCCTGCAGGCTTTTTGCGAGTCCGTCACAACGTGCGATGACTTGCCTTGTTGGTCTTAAGTCTTGATGGTGGTGGCTATAGCCAGTGATTCTGCTTCCGCAGGATCCCTGGCCTAGATTGGAGCCCTGACGATTGGCCTCTTCTGGTTGTCGACCACAGAGATCGTGAGTCTACCTGGCTCGGCATAGGCCCCGATGCCCACGTATACCACTTCCGGTTCGTTTGATAGTTTTTTTTTTGCCGGTGCTTTGGCTCTGGCCATCCTTCTATCCTTCTGCCGCTCGTGGTGCATGTGTCTGGGTATCGGGTTTACATAAATATTCTCTCTTGGAGGTGTCGGAATTTGCAACCCGAGCTTTGCGACCCTAAATCTGCGACCCGAGCTTCGCAAACCTTGAGATCTCGCGCACCCTAGCCATGAAGAAGACAACGGCACTATAGCTCCGCATATGAACAACAGTTTATACGAACAGCATGATCTCTGTGCACTGAACCATTTGTTCCACGACGCTGTCGTCAATCGTTTGCAGGACTGAATTTCTTATATTTAAGAATTTCTTTTTATTGCACTGCGAATAAAAGGTAGGGAGTAAAATTTTGTGAATATCGTTTACCTACAATGCCTTTTTCCAGCTTTCTCACTACAGAAAAAATCGATAATATCCTTCGCGAAAGTGCACAAATAGCACATGACGCATATAGAGCAGACACACGGTGTCGGTCTTAGTCGCATGTATTCACATCTTTATTAAGTTTTCGTAGTTATTCGAATCAAAAAGTTTCTTTTAAATCCCACTTCCATGCTAGCTCTAGGCTTGAATTTTTCACATAATAGCTTTTAGCACCTTCTTTGATTTTTCCTTGGCAGGAGATAATATAAAAGAATTTGTTGAACTGAAGAAGCAGTCACTGACTATACTTAAACAGAAAAGACCGCTCCTGTTCATCTCATTGCGAACAAGAAACCCGTACGGGTTTCCAAACGTCTATTCTTTTCGAATATGGTCAGTGACTTCTTCTTCATTTTATATTGCCGCGAATATTTGCAGTGTTTATTCGTTTTTCAAATCTGCCGCGACACCACCTTATCGCTTTGTTTGCGACGCAAGACGCGACTAGATTTATCTCGATTGATCGCAGCCAGGCAAAGCTGATTCTACGTTGTTCCGGAATGTTCTAGTAACTTTGCGCCCTTTATCTCGAATGTTCGCTATCAGCTTTAAATTGAGCACGGCCGACAGCGGCGGGCATTCTGTTCGACGACCGCCGAGCACGCTTGTCGCTTCGCCGCCGCCGAGTGATTCAGTCCATTTTGGGTGCAAGTCAGCCCAATAAACAGTTCTTTTAGAAGATCCTTTCGTCCGTCTTCATCGCTGCTTCGACTGCCGTCACCACTACGTGACATCTGGTGGATGATCGAAGCCATCGCTTCGATGAAAACTCGGGAAAATCACGTTGCCCTAAGTGTCCTGGAGGAAGAAGTGAGCGTCCCACCCCGTTCAAGCGTTATCGTGACCGTAGGCGCCATGAAAGCCATAAACACTGAAGCCATCATCGAGGGGAACATGCAGTTGCTACTAGACCGAGGAATCAGCATCGCAAGAGGCATCGCACATTTCCGCAATGGCCAGGCCGAAGTACTGCTGACTAACTTCAGCGAAGAATACCGGCATATTAACAGAGGAACGACGATTGCTTTCTACGACGAAATATCTGACGTACGAGATTCCTTCGCCCTCTCCGACCCCTCCGCAGAAGATCCGCCTGACCAAGAGAACTCGCCCACTTTCGACATCAACCCAGCCCTGCACCGGAACAGACAAGACCAGATCCGCAATCTGCTTCAAAACTACAGTGAGTGCTTTTCGACATCGCCGAAGGTGCGACAGACGCCAATTGCCAAGCATCGCATTATAACGGATCAACACGTCCGACCTCTCCGTCAAAGCCCCTACCGTGTGTCTCCGCGAGAACGACAAGCCATCCGGGACCAAGTCGAAGAAATGCTTCGCGACGACGTCATCCAGCCTTCAAACAGCCCATGGGCGGCACCGGTTGTTCTAGTGAGAAAGAAAGACGGCGCACTTCGATTCTGCGTGGATTACCGCCGCTTGAACAACATAACAAAGAAGGACGTCTACCCCCTCCCCCGCATCGACGACACACTGGACCGCCTCTGCAACGCCAAATATTTCTCATCGATGGACCTCAAGAGCGGCTACTGGCAAATTGAGGTCGACGAAAGAGATCGCGAGAAGACAGCATTCATAACTCCGGATGGGCTGTTTGAGTTCAAGGTGATGCCATTTGGTCTCTGTTCCGCAGCAGCGACGTTTCAGCGAGTAATGGATACAGTGCTGGCAGGCCTGAAGTGGCAGATTTGTCTGGTATATTTAGATGACGTCGTTGTCTTCGCCTCGAACTTTGAAGAGCACCTCAAAAGACTTCGAACAGTACTAGACGCAATCAAGTCGTCTGGCCTAACCTTGAAAGCAGAGAAATGCCACTTTGCCTACGAAGAGCTGCTGTTTCTAGGCCACATCGTTAGCAAGGAAGGAGTACGCCCAGACCCGCAGAAAACAGCCGCTATTGAACAGTTTCAACCGCCGGCCGATAAGAAAGCAGTGCGCAGATTTCTCGGACTATGCGCATATTACCGACGATTTGTGAAAAACTTTTCGCGCATCGCCGAGCCCCTGACCCAACTGACGAAGGCAGACGTGCCGTTTAAATGGGAAACGCCGCAAGCAGAAGCCTTCAAAGAACTTCAGCGTCGTTTACAGTCCCCACCGATCCTTGCGCATTTTGATGAAAACGCCGATACTGAAGTTCATACCGACGCAAGCAGCGTGGGACTAGGCGCCGTTCTCGTTCAAAAAAGTGACGGGCTGGAGAAGGTAATCGCATACGCTAGCCGTTCCCTTTCTAAGGCCGAGGCTAACTATTCGACCACTGAGAAGGAGTGCCTTGCCATCATCTGGGCTACGTCGAAATTCCGCCCCTACCTCTACGGACGGCCGTTCAAGGTGGTCAGCGACCACCACGCGCTCTGCTGGCTTGCCAATTTGAAGGATCCCTCTGGCCGACTCGCTCGATGGAGTCTGCGTCTCCAGGAGTTTGACGTCACCGTCGTTTACAAGTCCGGACGCAAGCACACTGACGCCGATTGCCTCTCACGAGCCCCTGTAGATGCACCGCCGCTGGACGACGATGAGGACGCCTTCCTGGGACCCATCAGCGCAAGCTCTTTTGCTCAGCAGCAACGCTCGGACCCCAACCTAAAAGGCCTCATCGAGTACCTGGAAGGCAAGGTTTCTTCACCCCCCGCTTCATTCAAGCGAGGACTGTCTTCTTTCTGTGTGCAGAATGAGGTCCTTGTGAAGAAGAACTTTACAGCGAACAAAACAGCCTACCTCCTTGTTGTACCTACTTGTCCCCGCGAAGAAGTTCTACGGGCTTCACACGACGAGCCGACAGCTGGACATCTCGGGTTTACTCGCACCCTCCGCCGCATTCAAGACAAGTATTACTGGCCCCGACTGTCTGCCGATGTCGCACACTATGTGAAAACATGCCGAGATTGTCAGCGACGAAAGACTCCTCCCACACGACCAGCAGGATTTCTGAACCCCATTGAACCTCCCTCAAGACCCTTTCAGCAGATTGGCATGGACTTGCTTGGCCCTTTTCCAACGTCAACATCTGGAAATAAGTGGATCATCATAGCGACCGACTACCTGACCCGCTACGCCGAGGCGAAAGCCCTACCGAACGGAACAGCAGCAGAAGTGGCCAAATTTTTCGTGGAGTGCATTCTTCTTCGACACGGCGCCCCCGATGTGCTCATCACGGACAGAGGAACAGCATTTACGGCGGAACTCACGCAAGCCATCCTGCGCTACAGCCAAACCAGCCACCGGAGGACAACTGCATACCATCCGCAGACCAACGGACTGACCGAGCGCCTGAACAAAACCATCGCCGATATGCTCGCTATGTATGTCGATGCCGAACATAAAACCTGGGATGTCATCCTGCCTTACGTCGTCTTCGCCTACAACACCGCAGTGCAGGAGACCACCCAGATGACGCCTTTTAGGCTCGTCCATGGCAGGGATGCCACGACCACGCTAGACGCCATGCTGCCCAACGTTACAGAAGAAGAGAACGTCGACGTTGCCGCCTACCTTCAACGCGCAGAAGAAGCTCGAAAGCTTGCCCGATTACGGATCAAAGATCAGCAGCGGTCCGACGCCAGACGCTACAACCTACGAAGACGCAACGCGGAATACAAGCCAGGAGACCAAGTCTGGGTGTGGACGCCCATTCGCCACCGTGGATTGAGTGAAAAGCTTTTGCGCCGCTATTTCGGCCCGTACAAGGTTCTTCGTCGGCTGGGTGAACTGGATTATGAAGTCATCCCTGACGCACTGACTGCATCCCAGCGACGCCGCGTACGACCAGAAGTTGTCCATGTAGTCCGTCTGAAGTCGTATTATGCGCGCTAAAGGCCGCTGCATTTCCATGCTCTATTTTCGCAAGATCCGTTTTTTTTCCCTTACTAGTCGCATTATTTGTTTTGATGCATCGGGTCGATGCTTCTTTGAGAGGGGAGTAATGCCGCGAATATTTGCAGTGTTTATTCGTTTTTCAAATCTGCCGCGACACCACCTTATCGCTTTGTTTGCGATGCAAGACGCGACTAGATTTATCTCGATTGATCGCAGCCAGGCAAAGCTGATTCTACGTTGTTCCGGAATGTTCTAGTAACTTTGCGCCCTTTATCTCGAATGTTCGCTATCAGCTTTAAATTGAGCACGGCCGACAGCGGCGGGCATTCTGTTCGACGACCGCCGAGCACGCTTGTCGCTTCGCCGCCGCCGAGTGATTCAGTCCATTTTGGGTGCAAGTCAGCCCAATAAACAGTTCTTTTAGAAGATCCTTTCGTCCGTCTTCATCGCTGCTTCGACTGCCGTCACCACTACGTGACAATATAATCATCATGCCTGACCAGACGGATTTTTCTCGAACTCTGGACAAAATAGAAAAGGAGTGGTCGACTGAGGCTCTATGCTGTGCATAGTCTGCCAGTGCTGCGCATTGCGTTGATATGCTATCTTGCCACAACAGAGCTCGGAGCACATTCTTCTTGCGCGGTTCACAATGAGCTCGTATAACACCGTCATAATGGCAAACTTCTCAGCTTCGCGCAGTGGCCGCCTCCGCGCAAGAGACCTGTGAGATCTCTATCCTCCGGTCCAGACACAGCAGGTTATTGCGCGATTATTTAGCGAAGAGAATAAGCAGCAAAATGCCACTCGGTACGATGCATCCTGCGAAGACCGCTCCACTTATTCTCCATTTGTTCACGATATCGGCGCATATATGAAGGACGGCTTTTCGCCCAAGGGATAACCTCTTCAGCTATTTCACAAAAAGCAGGATCTAGGTATGCATGAACAAATTGCTATTGCGCGTACACTATTTTGTAATCTAGTGTTCGTGCGCGCGCGTGTGTAAGATTTTGTGTGCGTGTGTGTTTGTTTGTGTAGGCGATCACGTAACATGGTTTTGGCTGAAAAGAATTTCGGAATCCAACACAAACGGTAATACGCGCCCATGCGAAATAGTGGATGATTTCTGAGCCATTTGCCTCCAAAGATTTTCAGAATGCTTCCTAACTGGTAAAGAATCCCCTAACTGGTAAAGGATATGCTTGCGGGATAATTTAAGGAGACTAAAGCCATGAACCAAAATTTAGATGAAAGAAGAAGGTTCTACCTGCTGTCCTGCGAGCTCAAAATAGACAGCTTTAATTTACTGCGCTACGCAGTTTTTTAAATAGCATTTAATGCAATAATATAATTTTCTACGTGCATGAGCCATCTACAAAACCTTCAGCAAGCATAATGAAATCATCGCGAAACGAAGTACGTCGATGTACTAAAATAAATATAAGAAAGGCATGGCTGAGCATACCACCAAAAGCGAGCATCACCCTGGTTCGAAGTCAGTCTGGTCACACAGTACTTGAATATGAACAATAATTTGGCTGAAATAGAATTTAGTAAAAACAAAAAATTTGCAATGCTTATTCATCATGCGGCATTTCCTTAGTCTACGGTGTCTAATTAGACAGAACATGTCTAGGGGTTCTTGAACGTATTTCAAAGCAGTTAGATACCGTGGACTATGCGATGTCAAATTAATTCGCTCGTTCAGTGTCCGCTGTGAGATATTCCATAACAAAATTGAGTGTATACAAATAAAGAAGAATTGTCCAATCGCTTCTGGAGCGTCACCTGGACGGCAATCACCCGACGACACCAAAACTTCCTTCTTCTGACGCCATGATTCCATGGGCAAGCTCTCGGTGTGCAGCTAATTAATTGTAGACGACACTCTTTGCGCACGGTGAAACTGACATTTTACGCACTCGTACAAGTACATAATTTGTAGCAAGTTCAGAATATATTGAACGGTAAATTGGTGGAAGGGAAATTACTGAAAACCAGTCTTTGGACAAGGTTTTTGTCAACGCTGAAAGTAAAAATTCAGTTGACAAAAGGACTTCTGGAAGCCTTACAGCAAAGTACACCTTATGCATAATCCCACAAGAGCAAAGACAATCACACACACAAAAAACGAACGAAACATAGTAGGCAAAGCATTAACTAAATTTGTATGCAAGACCACACCAACCCTCGAAAATGAAGCATGTAAAAGATCTCTACCGTACTTAAAGATGGAATGAATTATGCCCTCAAAAGCTGACAGATTAGTTTTTCTTTCTTTTTTCCTTTTCTTTTCCTTCTACGATGTGCACATTGTGTTCATGCACTGCATACAATTTTTGCTGTGTAAGCCTATGCCAAATGTTTGGGGCCTCAGACTTCATCAAGCCGTTTGTGTGGCTTTTAGTCTACGGCCCTCAGTATATCCCTGTATCTGAGGCTCAAATAAGGAGAATTTGAATTTGAATTTGAAAAGATGGTCACGTCTTACGGGCTCAAAGGAGGAACCCCACAGAAAAAGTGGTAGGGGTTTAAAGTAGTTAAATCGAGTAGGCGTGCAAAAGCAAGTGTTCATTATTCAATTGGACGGGGACGCTTACGCTCCGCCTTAATGCTTTAGTGGGCTAACACCCATATATGCAGAACTGATCATTCTCTACTTATTCACACATAGTGGCGAGTCCTCGAACCACTAATAACAGTGGCGCAATTGGTAAGCGATGCGCCACTGCACTGGCAAGTGCCTGTTTCTATCACAGCTACTGGTGGAAATTGTGAGATCCATGTTGATCGTCCGAGCGCCTCCTCAAAAATAGAGGAGGCGCTGCTCTTCCCGAGAAACCTCTCACGACCAATCATTAATTGAATTGCCACCTGCCACCTTACTCCCATTGGCTACAGCTGGCGCGATGTTCCTCCGAATTTACCCGAGCTTCCTCGGCTTAAGTACACTGGGTAAATTCGGGTAAAGTGGCAAACCCTCTATGAAAACGGTGGGTACAAAGCCTGGCGCAGTGAATGATCTGCAAACAAAACACAATAGAGTTTTGATGCTAGAAATCTGCTACAGGCGGTAGCCCTCCAGAATAACTATAATATAGACACTGTGGGGCTAAAGCTTGAGCATTGTGCTATAAAATCGATATGTGATCTTTTCAGTAACCTCGGCTGTGCTTATAGGCTCTCAATGGAACGCCAAGGCAGTACTTCGTCAGCTCACGTGCCCGTGGAATACGAGCAGAATCAGCTGGCGTAGATACTGACAATCCAAATTATAAACCGCAACTCTTTCAACTGCTCATTCAAGTGAACAACTTTAAAGCATCGGATTTGTCGTTGCTAAAATTACTAGATCATCTGGATTTGCCAGTACCCTGAGGTCGTTATCTAGTGCAGGAAAAAATACTCCAGAGAGCTAATGGAAGTGAGTCCTTTTAATTGTGATGATTTCTTGCTACCAGAGTTCTCCATTTTTTTTTGGGTCCCGCGGCAGGTGACGTCTGCTTTAGTGCTGTGTGGAATATGGTTTGGCAATACGCGCCCGGGAGAAGTCCTGTGGCTGCGTAGCTTTTGCGAGTAGTGTTTACCCTACTGTGTTGTGCAAAGAAATACGAAAAGCTTATTCTTGTGGTGCTCGATGTTGCTTATTATTATTTATTTTATTTAATACATAATGTCGGCATAACTTTGAGGCCAACCGCCGCGGTGGCTGAGTGGTTATGGTGCTCGGCTATTGACCCGAAATACGAGGGTTCGATCCCAGCCGCGGAGGTCGAATTTCGATGGAGGCAAAATTCTAGACGCCCGTGTACTCAGTGCACGTTAAAGAACCCCCGGTGGTCGAAATTTCCGCAGCCCTCCACTACATCGTCCCTCATAGCCTGGGTCGCTTTGGGACGTTAAATCCCCGTAAGCCAAACCAAACTTTGAGACTGTAAAAGGCTCGGGTTCACATAAAAGGAAAATGAAGCAGCACTGTTAATCGCACATAGTGACAATGTTTTTAAGAATTTTTAATGTATCTTGTAAAATGGGATACAAATGTTTCAAGCGACATCTGGTTTAAAATTCCAGAAGGCAACAAATTACGCTCTCGATCACATGTGGGGGAAAAAATTGAATGTCTCACGATGGAATCTGTGTTCGGTTAGACGTTTTTTTATGGTTCGTTCTTCTGACTCGCGTTTTCGGCTCAAGCAGTTATCTAGATTTATCAAGTTTTTTGCTGTCATTCAAGAACAGAAAAAGAAACTTAAGCTGCAATAATCAGGGTCATGTCTAGATCGTGGGAAGGGATGCTTTTTGCAGAAGCCGTATGGGTGATTCATATCGGCTGTATTTATTGAAGATAAATCTGGATACTCACTTATCTGTCGATGTATTGTTTGATGTAGGGCAGCCAGCTTTTTATGCGGTATTCTATCACAGAAGGGACGAGTGAAGTGTACGTCAGAATTTTGTTTTTGGTTCGATATAGGCATGACACTGACGGTTGAAGTGATAATAGTAATTATTTTTCAAAAGAGGTTATTGCGTATTCACAGCACTGTCTGAATGGTATCCCAAGGATATGTATGAAACCAAATTTTAAATGTCAGTTGTCAGAGAGGCAGAAAGTGTACGGAGACCCCACCGCCGAAATCACCTATAAGTATAACAGCCGCATGGGTAGATTCATAAGGGATGCAATCATTTTGAATAGCGCTAATTAATTTATTTCATGAGGATCAGTATGTGTGTGCAGGATTGAAGTCCCACCGATGGCGGCACCTGCCATAGAAGGGCAGTGGCGCATAGCTTGACCGCTGCACCACTGCACCGGTAACGTTAGGAGGACTCCCAAGGATCTGTGAATGTAGAGAGTGAGCAATTCTCTGCATACATGCACATTAACCCATTATCGCTATCGGAACAACTGCCATCCGTGAACACTGCATCTGAACACTGCAACCGAAGTGAAAACCGGACAGCTAGAGCACCTAATTCGGATTTTGGCATAACTATGCAAATCTCCCATAATTTTTCCGGAGTTTTAGTGAGATTTTCAGCATTTAGTGTCGGTATATATGTTGATGATTACTACCTTATGAAGTGACACATTAAATATCCCATTTTTATGGGTTGTGGCAATCAGTCGAATTGCATCACTAGTGCATCGACGGTTCTCTAGACGACCAAAATACTTCAGTTCAACTTACTTTCGCATCGTGGGAGTAGTCGTCTATGCTTTCTTATTGCTTTTAAGGAATGATGAGATTTTAAGGGACTGATTATTTTTACGACGCGTTTTTGCATTTCAGAAAGTACACGAAAGCCTAGCTAAAATGGCCGGCACAAATACACCGCAAGAATTACTTTCAGTTTTCAGGTAAGGGCTAACAAATCTTTCTGTTGCAGTTTTGAAATTGTTATAGCATGGTCTTCGTATCACAATAATGAGTTAGTATTAGAGCGCACGCTTCGCACCTCATGAGAGTCAAGTCCTTTTCTTTTGAATAAAAGGGCGGTCAATAATATGCCTCCGGCATTATGGAGGCGAAACGCCAAAGACGCTGTGCAATGCGCGTTAAACATCCACAGGTGGTAGACTAATCCGGAGCCCTCTAATGCGGCACCTCTTTTTCTCTTTATTCTTTCATTCACTCATTCATTCCTTTCCTTACGGCGCGGTTGAGATGCCCACCGAGAAGAAAGGCAGAAAATTCATAGTTAAGAAACAGTTCGTGCTAGTTCCGGGGACCCACATTTATTCTGTGTGATGGCTGCATCTCTAAGTTCACTACAAAAGATGAATCTAAGAAGCCATTGCCAACTCTCCTCACTTAATGTGATAATGAGTTACTGCGTCTTTTAGTTTCCTCAAATGCCTTTTTTTTCCGGCAGATAGTGACAGGAGGTAAGGCTGTAGCATCTGCCTATGTTTTGCGAAGAAACACAGTAATTGGCGCCATCAAGGTAGATATCTTCAACGCCCCATGAAAAAAAAAAGAATGAATGAAGGGGTCAAAGAAAGAAGGCAGAGAAACAGGCACCATAGAGATGAACTCTGCAGTGACTGGTGCTAAGTGGAGCTTACAGGTGGCTTTTTTTTCTCCATTTCGTGCACAGAAATTCGGCCTCCACAGTTTAAAACGTGGTGTAGTTTAGGAGGTTCTCTCGTGCCATGGACTCAGAGGATTGAGAATAGCGAAAAAGGAGGATTGTTACGGCAACCGGTTAGTTCAGAGTACGACCTCTGTTCTGTGGTAGATAAATGAGCCAGGCTTTACGTATCAAAATAAAGCGCAGATAAATTCAAGTTCCTTTTGCGAGTATGAACTCAAAGAAAAATGATCTGATGCTCTTAGACAGCAGTACGCAGCCTTTTGCTTTTACTATCCTAGTCAAGTGCTCTAAAGCAAATGACCAACGTTTAATCCCCTAATGCTAGCCGCAAATTGCTAAGTGGATATTCGCACGGCTTCATAAATAGCAGCTAATGGCTCAAATTTTCTACGTGGCTTAATTGAGTGATTGGTATTTAGGGTTTTACGTGCCAAAGCGACTTAGGCTATAAGGAACGCCATTGTGGACGGCTCTGGGTAATTTCGACCACCTGGAGTTCTTTAACGTGTCCTAATATTGCACAGTAGACGGGCTTCTAGCACTTCACCTCTAATGAAATGCGACCGCCGTGGCTGGGATCGAACCTGCGTCTTTCGTGGTCAGCAGCCGAGAACCATAGCCACTCAGCACTGCGGCGGCTTAACTGAGTGATTCGTCCTTGGTTCGTCCTTGATTCGACCTAAAGGCTGAGCGGGAATTCCGCTTTGTGCGTGCGATGAACACACGAATTGTGAAAGTTCCACAGATGGCAGCTTTCTCTTCTCTTTTTTCGCACGGCGTGTCAGAGTCTTCGCAGGCACTATCGCTGCCAATGTACTGGGCAGCTATTGGCCTTTGGACACAGGTTGCTGGCGTTTAATCATAATCGCTTTCATATATCCAGTTGGTTGATAATTTTCATTGGTTATCGCTGTGCTGTAAACAAAGTCTGGCGCACTGCGTAATGAGAAGCACCTTAGCAAGCACCGTTTTGACGAAGGCTGTCCTCTGCAGGATCATTGACGAAAGCCAAGAGGCGATCGTGGCGTCCCTCAAGGAGCTGGTCGCCATACCTAGCGTGTCGGCTCAGAAGGAGCATCGAACCGACTTGGATCGCTGCGTCGAGTGGAGCAAGAAGGCAAACAGTGCACACATGTGGCTGTCGTGAACCATTCGCTTGTCACTGTTTGGAAGCAGTACTGTTCATGTCTTACGGTTGCAATTCGTAAAAAAATGTCGTCGTTCTTGATTTTAGGTCCTAGTGGCTCTATCAGGGACGCTTGAGTGATATTTAACGTCTTATTATCTCTATTTTGAGTGCTGGGTAATTTTAGCACATTTCTAGGAGGCACATCTCGACGGCCAGTGGCTAGAAAGTAGCGCCATCTTGATGTTTAGAAATGAAGGCATACAAAAAAAATCAAGTTTAGACGAGGGCTAGAAAGATCTGATATAATGTTGCTCAATTACGTTGCTCGTCTATGCTAGAAATGAATTTGCTTTTGTGAAACAGCTGATGTCGGAAACCGACAACACGTGCCTTACAGCTTTCTAGATATTTTTTTTTTGAAGTACCCCCCCCCCCCCCCCCTGCTTGCTTTTTCAAGAAACTTGCTTGGTTTGTCACCCACGAGAATGCGTACTGGCTTCATAGGAACAACAGCTGCTAACAAGTGGATACAAACTGCCAACAGAAGATCGCTGAAATACGTTGGATGCCAGGCGAATGCGTTTCGTCGCCTAGGAATTGCAAAACAGCATAACGCTTGACCGCTACTTAAACGCGCCTTCTTCTTTGTCTTATTTTGAAGGCTACCGAAACGGCCTAGTATTGTTATAAAAGCCTCGAGCTTGCAGTGAATGTTTTAAGACCGGCCCGAGACCTCTATCTTTGTCACTCGATGCAGTGCGATCACATCGAACATTTACCTCTGGAAGCATTCTCCGTCGTGAAGATCGTGCCGCTCGAGATCCCAGAAAATGCTCAATGTAGCGTTCTTAACAGCTGCTCGAAGGTGAAGGCGTCTGCGTGGATCTGGAGCCCCTGGACAGCCACAGGTATCCCGACGGCAGCCACCTGCCCGCGCCTTCGCTTCTGCTGGGGTGCGCAGGTGATGACAAGGAGAAGAAGACCGTGTTGGCCTACGCCTACCTGGACGTCCACCCTGCTGAGAAGGTACCAAGGGCTTACTATCGTTCACTCAATGTCTGCGTCTATTAAAGTCAGTTATTCTTCCGCTGAAGATGATCTCTGGTTGTCGCAAGGAATATGCTTGCATAATAGGGGCGCTTCTATTCGCGTGAGCACTGGGTATTAACTTCTAATGCCACGAGATGGGAACGACAAAGCGACATTTTCCACTCTACAGGAGTGAATTGGTTGGTGCATGGCTCAGGCTTCGAGGATGAGAAGGCCAGAGTGGAAGCATGTGAGTGGAGTGCATGGTAAAATGCCAGCTGTCAATTTAAAAATTAGGCGGATAAAGTAATGCTTACTTTGGAGTCGGAATTAGATATTAGTGGCTTATCTGGTAATTATTTATGAAGTGGTCGAAATGCGCCGATGAGTCGAAAAACTTGAACATTATCGAAACTGCGGAAAGTACATCTGGTAATGGTAAATTGCGCGAATAAATCTGGTGATAAGTTCAGCTCGTCATGGGCTCACACTTCCTCTCAAAAGGGCACCGGTAACAATATGGCTGGCTATGTCAGTTTTATTATAGTTACAGCTATTGAATCTAGAGAGGAACATACGATAAAAAGTAATCGGTGTCACATTTAAATCTCCTCTTGCTGACGGCGATGTGAGTGGCCAAAAAAATGGGTGGGTGCTCACGGCACGTGGTGGGAAATGTACGGGATAAATGTTTTCTACTTATTTCCGCATCGCAAAAATAGAATGTAAAGTTCTGTTCAACAATCAGCAGCGACTTTTTTCGAAGCGGGGACTCGAAAAGCGATGACGTTTGGTTTGAAGCAGCAATATTTGCACGGTTTCCGTTAGGGATCCTCTATCGATGCGTCCGGTCTCCAGTCGGAACGCCGCATTTCGCCTTTTCAAAGCAAGAGAGTAAGCAAAATACTTACTGATGTCGAGAAGGCAGCGGAGAAGTGTCAGTATTTGTATTTCCACGAGGATATAATTGATACATTTTCGAGCAAGCTGCTATCCCGCGCCGTAAAGGCTATCATCCAAAATCTTATTCTTTTTAGCTTGCACTATGAAGGAAGCTCCTAAGTTTGAAGAGTTGCCGCAGATATTGAAAGAAAACAGTGTAAAATGATCGGTAACAAAGCTTTCACAATGTTGACGTAATTTCCGCCGTACTCAGGTGACAGAGGAAAGGCAAAAAACACATCGACCTTTTGTCTTGTCCCAGGGCTAAGGCATGACAATAGTAGCTGAACATTTTATTTGATAACCCAACGTAGTTTCCTTGACATGAGTTGGTAGGAAAAAGAGCATGACCGGTGAGTGCTGAGCGGTGCCTTCTCTCTGCAGTCCGATGGATGGCATACGAATCCGTTTGTGCCAACCGAAAAGGACGGCAAGCTTTTTGGCCGTGGCAGCGCCGCCGGCAAGGGTCACGTAGTGGCTTGGATATGGGCCTTGAGAGCGTTCAACAGGGCAGGCGTGAAGCTCCCTGTTAACATCAAGGTGGGTGCCGAAAGCATCAAACATCACAGGCCGAAGGCAACAACATACCTGGACGAGAAAGTGAAACGTGTGACAATAAAACATTTATACTCCCAATAAAAGCATCCCCGGTGCAGCAGCTCTGATATTGAATGGTTCGAGAAAATAGCGCAAATTGGCCGCTAGAGAAGGCGTACAATTTAGTAGAGCGAGATGTGTTTTACGCCGATCGCAGAGATTACTAGCGGCAACGGTGCCTGAATTTTGTTTAAAAAGAAAGAAGCACGAAATGCATGCATGAGTTGGCCGTTGAGCTGCTAAAAATTCAAATTGATGTAAATCAGTTCAGGTCTCTTTCATGTTACGTTTCTGTAGTGTGGCTTTGTTCGCGATTTAAGTTATAGCAGTCTACACAAGGAACGCTTGAGGTGAGCTAGAAAATTACATTGGAAAAAAAAAAGGCCTAGTAAATTTAGCTGAGACAAGCTTTTTTCTTTGCGTTTCAGTTCGTCTTCGATCCAATGAAAGAGGTTGGTTCCGAAGGGTTTCTTGAATACCTAAAATCAGAAAGTGCCTCCGATTTCTTCGACGACATCCACACCGTGGTCATCTCAAGTGGATCCTGGCTGTCCAGGAATAAACCGTGCCTTTCTTACGGACTGAGGTACGAACCGCTGCTCTTGTAACGAACATTATCGCATCATTCGTAGAACAGTGCTTTTACTGATTGCGTTCTGGGCCAATTATATTTCAAACAGTATAATAATGACCGAACATTCCAATATATTCTGGACAGTAATTCAATAGAAGTTGTTAATCAACGCATTTTTTTCGAGCATCGTAACATAGGATCGTATCAATCAATAAATTAACAGATTCCCTACGAGGTGCTTGTAGTTTCCGGCAATATATTCTTATAAACGCACCCCATTCGTTTCTTATGGCAGTCTTAACTCCTCGGTCCGAGCGCGGGACCAACTTTAAGGCCAAGATTTTTCAACGCGTCTCAAGTTTAGACCATTCTCTTCAATTTGGTCATAATAGTACGTTGCAATTTTCCGATGTTGCCTCACAATTAAGTGATGGCTAAGAAAGTTGGATGGACGAAGGTGCCCTACGTGCAACGAATGCATAACGCGCTAGCGGTAATCACATGCCACTGCCCTGAATTCATTCAGTGGAGTAGCTCAAGGGTTGTTTGTTTAATGTATTACAGTTTCTTCAATATCACATTCCCCCCCCCCCCCCCCCCCCCCCCACACACACACACACACAATAATGAGCTCATGCGCAGCTTATCCACTACAAGAATGGATGTGCCAGGTCCCGGCTTGAGAGACTGTTCCGATATACGATATTCAATTTCAGAAGTAGAAGGAATATAACAAGAAAATTAGCTATGGGGTTATACTTTGCGCCTTGCACGAAATGAAGTCTGTTGTAGACGGAAAGAATGAGAGCACCTTAGAAGAAAGCTCGGGGGATGCAAGAACAGACATCACGTGTCACAGCGTATCCTTTCTAGGCTTGGGTATTTCTTTACGAACATTTTGAACATTTGTTAGGTAGCACAAGAGCAATGGAATGCGTGCACCAGCGGCTCTTCAGTCGAAATAAATTATTCCGAATCTTGCTCGTATCTTCATCGAGCAACCAAAGAACAAGCCCACAGAACTAAGTACTGATTTTTTCATAGCAATAACGAAATGTTGCAGAGTCTACAACCAAGTTACTTGTTGCTCTTGTGAAACAAACGTGCTGTGCCTTCTTGACTTTTTTTAATCATACCGGACGCGAGAACAATAGATAAGCAGTGTACACAGGCCCGATGGCATGCGTGGCTTGTCATGGCTTGATGGTAGCTGGGCCCCCTGACCTGTTCACACTGCTCTTTTCTTTGTTTCTTCCCACTAGGGGCCTGTGCTATTTCCAGATTCAAGTAACCTGCGCCACATCGGACCTGCATTCTGGTGTCTACGGTGGAACTCTGTGAGTGCACTGTAGGAGAGATCGGCAGTCTTGCAAACGGCTCGTCAGCTAGGTGGCGTCCTCAGCGGGGAATCGAAAGAGAAGGGCGCAGGCAGCCTTTCATAATAGATTTCGCGGCAGATGGAGCGGTCACGAGCGAAAATGCTGTACAGTGTTTATCTCGATCAGCAGAACATGACAGCACACAGCTGCACGTCCTTTCAGCGCGTTCTTACGGAACTAGTGCCAATGCGCCGTGCGTGTCTAGTGAGGCTACTTCTTTTTCGCACGCACGTCATCGCCCAAGCGCTGGGCGTTCTCAGCTACACAAGTTTCGTGGGCGAAAGGAGTCTTCTTGAACCGACAGCACCTTTTCGGGGAAACCACCAACTGCTACCGTTCATGCACCCGTCTCGAGGCGCTTTTCAACCAAACGAGCTAAGTGCCCTTCCTTCCTTGCGTCCTTCCTTCCTTGCGTCCTCAAATGGTCCTGGCTCCTGCCATGTTCCCGCTTAGCGCAGCTCGAGGCCGACTTGAAGTTTGCGAAGTTGTTCGGTTTTGCCCTTAGAGGATGTCCGTCGACAGGACATCCATATAAGAGTCTATTCAATGGCTTTGTTCCGCGAATCTATAATGCGACATCATTGCGAAATGAATCTTGAGTCATTAGAAATAAGGCGGTATAAACTGCGCAGAGTGCTGTCCTTATGGCTGTTATAGACGTACAAAAACTGGGTTAGTTAGGTCACCTATTTCTTTAAACAAAATACGTTCACTTGAAAGGTGCTACGCTGCTAAGCAATTAGTGAAATTGTGTCGTGTTTGTACCATTCGAATCTTCCAATTTAAACCTTTAAGTTGTGTCTCGTAAAGCGCTAATAACTTGTTCGGTACGCCAACCAATTTCTGTTATGCTGTGCCATGCACAAAATTTGCTTTAAAAGGCAACTTGCAGTCGTGCTAGGTTATGGACACTATGGGCACCTGGGGTAGAGGTGGGCCCCAACTGTGTTCGAGCTAGACTGGGGCCCTGACCACGTGGGAATTTGGGGCTTAATGTTTGAATTGCCATTATTCAGAAGTGAAAGACAGGTTTAATTTAAAATATTAGCAAGCCCGAAAAAAGGGACACATAATAGAGATACACGCCTCATTTACGGTCATCCTTGAGTGGTAAAACTGGAAGTTTTCTACTTTCGCACTTTTACCTCAACCTGCACGCCTACTTTATGCTGTTCTCTTCTCTGTTCTGCACTTTATTGCATCGATATACAGGAATACTGGCTGTGCTATTTGACTGTATTTTTATATCATGCTGTCACTTACATTGTTTATTTTCTTAACCTTTTTTCGTACCGTTGCATTAATTTCTTAGTTGTCTTTTATCCTTTATTGATAGTACAATCGGAGAAGCCACCTGCTTGTTTTGTCATTTAAGACTTTTTTCTGTACATGTTCCTAAAATTTAATTCTGTACTTACAGTAAACTGTGAACTTTGAGCTTTAAAGCAGCGCGGAACGTTTCTTATTGCCTCTGGCGGGAAAAGTACGTGTTTTTTGTTTTAGTTCTTAGAAGGAAGGAAGAAGCAACGGTCCCTGTTTTGGTTTCCCAGAAAGAAAAGCGTCCGAAAGCTTTAGTTGTCTGCAGTGAACAGAATTACACTTCGCGCTGACAAGATGAAAGCCACGGAAAAAAAAATACAAGGCCTCCATAGACACGCTCTGCGCATGCTTATTAGTTCCTCACTGATCTGCAAGGAACCAGTAGGAACCAATGCTTAGGATCTATGATGAACTAGGGGCCTGAATAGGTGAGATCATGTCCGATTTTATGCTTAACAGTTATTACCACTGTGCCTATCGCCCACTACCGCAAAAGACACTACTGCTCTAACGAATTTAACTTTGATAATTGGCACAAAAAGGTGTAGCATCGAATTTGCGTCTAGTTTGCCTTTAAACTAGTCGCATACCAAACCATACGTATAACTGAGCCAATCGTTTTACTCAAAGTCAGCGACAAAGCTACTTTGAATATCTCTTCGTATAATAATTTTCATCACTTTCTTAATAAAAAAAACTTTGGTCGGCGGTGGTACAGCGCATCCAATCGCTACATGTGAGGTAATGTTCCGTGTAAAAATGTATCATGGGTTTACATAGTTTCGTAGCACGCAAATTCCGATTACTGAAAAATTCCGGCGAACACCGCCGCCTCATTGAACGAGTGTGCAGTCTAAGTTCTCTTTTTGACTTCAGCATAGAAGCTATGCCAGACGTGACCCATATGCTCAATTCTCTCGTCGATGACGATGGCTGCATCACAATACCGGACTTCAACGATGACGTTGACGATCTCAGAGCTGAAGAAGCCAAGATGTACGAAAACATCGATTTCAGCCGGGTATGACCTGCTTAATATCTGATTGCCGCTGCATTTAGGAAACTGGTCTAGCTCCTTAACATGCAAGTATAAAGTGCACATCAGCTCTCTGTGAGGTGAAGATTTTCACAACAAGCGGTATTGAAGCGAAGAAAATCATATCTTATCGCCCTTCGTCTAGTTGAAAAAGTGACGCAAGTTGTAAAGCATCCGTCTCCTGCTGAGGAAGTCCACTAATTCACCCACCTTGCTCGTATGACCGAAGCGCTTCTGTCATTTGAGGCTTTCAGTTCTGCACCGGATATGAAGGTGACTATTCCGCTGTTTTGGTCATCGTGAGTTTGCCTGATGATTTTTAAATCGGAGCGTTTATTCGACATAATTTTTCTAGCGTTAAAACCCTTCTTCACACTGCCTGCGAAGCTCGGTTACAACCACAACGCGGCGCCGATAGCAGAGCTCTAATTTGGCAATATATTACATTTGTTTACTGATAATATGTTTAATTTTTGTTTTCTTGAAAAAAAGTAGGAATGACTTATAGGGTTCAAGCCAGTTTTATCCGTCTCGGGAGCAGTAGCGTCGCTACTGGATATGTAACGCAATTAGCAGTTATGTCAGGTCTTATCATTCGGTGATTTTGATTCGTTTGTAAGTAACAATGATTATTAACAAGGCTCATATATAATAAAAGTCAGATCACGCTTAACCTGTAGACAGCGCACAAATTTAATAATTACTTTCACTCTCGTGCCTTAGTTTAGCAGTGTTAGAAATTGATTTCCTGAGCTCGAATAACCTGTTCTGACTAGCAAGACCGGACAACGTGCTCATAATTCGACCAATTCCCAGAATGCCTACCGTGAGGAACTTGGTGTTGGCGTACTACCCCATGAGGACAAGAAGGAGACGCTGATGCATCGCTGGCGCTGCCCTTCCCTCAGCATTCACGGTAGGCAAACAGCTTTCATGAACGTCTGTCAGCGGTTTGCGTCTTTCTGGCTCTCAAATTCTTGAAGTGGGGCTCCAGGTCCGAAGAACATTTGGCCGACTAAGAGCTGTAAAAAACACACTCAGCTTCATTGAACTTTATCCCACTAGCAATGAGCACTTATATATGCTAACAGTCTTAACCATGCGCCTAAAGGGACTGAAAATATAATTTTCCGATCAATTAGTTGCCCCTTAATGTTGTCAGGTTTACGAATTTCGCCCAAACCACAGCACGGGCAAAGTAAAAATATCATTACCCTGAAAAACACGGGAATGTTTGCTATACACTTTTCTATTTCGCTTTAAACGACTGCGAAGAGTGAATTAATTGCCTGCTTGTGATTGTTTCCGAACGACATACTGGATATAGCTAAAGTAGACAAATGATGATCTCGAGTTGTTTGTTAAGTGTGGTGGATGAACAGTTCAGTGTGAACCACTGAAAAATGTGAAAACTATGAAACAGGACCCATCATTTGCGTCTTACTGTGGGCTGGCTCAACCGTCGCCAGCTGTTTCGTAAAATTACAACGACGTCCTAGTACGGTTCCGGTTACTGAACTGAAAATTCTTAGGTTTTGAAAAGAGCTACCCGTGTACCACAAACAGGAAATATTTCTTCGAAGCCTAAGTATCTGACTGCATTAAACAAAGTACAATGCGACAAGCGAGCTTATGATTCCCTTATATTGTGTCTGTACTGACTATTTCTTCCTTGTAATCAAATAGAAGCGCATTATGGTCTATTCCGTCCTTCATACTTCATTCTCCCAAGGAATACACGGGGATTACTGTGGCCCCGGTGAGAAAGCGGTAATTCCAGGACGGGTGACCGGCAAGTTTTCCGTCCGCACGGTGCCCTACCAGAAATCCCAGAAGGTGTGTGAATGCGTCACCAGACACGTCGAACGCGAGTTCGCCAGGCGCAACAGCCCAAACAAACTGAAGTGAGTAGCTGGGCTTCAGGTCACACAAGTAAGGAATAGTGTATAGAGTGGCTGGGCTTACCTTGTCACGCGACTTGCGTTCAAGTCTACATGTCCACAAGCCATTTATTGCGTAATCAATAGGTATAATTCTATTCGAAGTTCTCGCAACGATTTCGGATTAGTTCGGCTCTGTAGTAATGCCACATCACGGTTACCTTTTCGCATAGAAAAATAAAAGAATTAGCAGTCTAATCCGTCTTACGCCAACATTACCCCACTGCAGGGATGCATGCATGCTGTTCAATGTCTAGATCTCATGCATGCACAAGGAACAGAACAAAGAAAATTGTCTCTAATAAAATGCACTCGTTTCATTACATCCATTGTAAGCACCCATCGATGACGTAGTGTGTGCGACATGCGTCTTTAAAATCACCGACTGTTATCAGCATCACGGCGCAAGTATTTCTTTTTAATTTCATTTACTTTACAATAGAGTCAAGCGTTCAAAGTAAGGTCCGGCCGGCGCATGCAATAAACAAGGACGCATGCGTTGGTACAAGCATATTTGGCGACATTTTATGGACGCGACGAGTCAACTCGACACACGAGGACTACCTCACGAAGAGAGAAACGTGAACAGTACAAGAACGTGCCAGTGATAACAAGGGCCCGTGCGTGGAAAGATACGAACTTTTGTTCGAGAGCAAGAGAGAACCCACGACAAAGATAGCCACTCTGCGCGTTTAGTGCGAGATTTTAGCAATTCTGTTGATATAAAGTGTCGCACTAACGGCAAGCTAACTATCAAGTTCCGTTTGAATGAGTGAGTGAGTGAAAGCTTTATTTATTTAAAAAGGGAAGGGAGCAGCGGTGGAGGGAGAGAGGTCCTAGGCTGGGTAGGCCTCCGCTACCCTCTGGGCCCAATCCAGTATCTTGTCCTGGAGATGAGGCGCTGGGCTTCTCAGGGCAGCCTTGCATACAGCCCCACATGATGAGGTCGAGATTAGATATGAAAAGGGGGGGGGTGCAGTAGTTACAAGCCGAGGAGGGCTAGATAGCTGGGTGGATGAAGTGGAGGGAGGTAGGAGAGGGAAGCGTGCGAGTCCGAAGCTGACGCTACAGAATTTCGTGATTCCGAGAGGTTTTGCGAACTGGAGGTGGGTATACAAGGCGACCGAGGCGGCAATGGTGATTGTCATAAAAGGAGAGAAGGCGGTCCGGTGCAGTAAGCGGGGCCATGTGGCTGAAGGCGTACTTAATGGCCGGCATCCGGACAGTGAAACCCCGGGCGCAGGATTGAGTCACCTCGTTACCAGCTAGGCCTGCCTGTGCCGGGGTCCAAAGAAATGTGATAGGGTGGGTTATAGGGTGTTTTAGAAGGAGGGACAAGGCTGGACTGTATATTCGGCACGCGCCAAAGTTCGGGCTTCAGAAAAACAGATAAGAAATAAAGGATAGAAAGAATAGGCGCGTCGCAACAACCGCGGCCCTCAGTGCGAATACTGCTACAACCGATGCCCTTAGTACCCCGAACCCTTCAACTGCTACGCAGGCCGTTGAAGCTCACGCAAAGGGGATATTCAACCGCACAGACATAGCCCCCTTTCATGAGCGTCAACTACCTGCGTACCAGTTGAAATGTTTGGGTATTCGGTGGTGCGTGCGGGCTGACCTAAAAAGATCTGCGGACAAAGTGAAGTGAAAATGAAGCGGATAAATGAATTCCTGAAATAAAAGCGTAACCCATTTGTGATTTTGCAGCTGCAGTCCGACTTCTACATATGACTCCCAAGCCCCCTCAATTCTTGTTCACTTTGGTTTGCGCTGTGAAGAATCCAACTTGCCAGCCATCTTTATACCATATACCTATATGTGTGTTGAGCAAGACAAGGAAAAGGAAATGAGAGGCTCATTATGACATAGATGACGGGAGCCAAGAGTGACCAAAACCAAGGAGCGTAGGGAATCTTTATTCTTGTATTCATGAATAAGAGATTAAGTGGGTAACAATTTTAATGATAATTGACCAGAAAGCAGAAAAGACAGCCACACGCCGCCATTGGATCCGAACCCACGACATACGAAGGTCGTGGGTTCGGCTCCCACCGGCACCATGGGGTCTTCTTCTGCTGCTTTGTGATCAATTATCATTAAAATTATTACCTGTGTAATCTCCCATTAATGAATACTAAAAAAAAACTCCCCTATTCTTCTTGGTTTCGGTCACTGTTGGCTCCCGTCATGTATATGCAATATACGTAGTGTTCCATAGTAGCACCAAGAAGTACTTCATAAAGTTCTTCAGATGCAACATTATACCGCATATGCTGTGTTCTCTGAGAAAAAAATGAGAACGACAGAAAGTTCCGCGCTTTTTTCTAGGATCACAGCAAGCACCTGCAGTGAGCCGTGGATAGTGGACCCGAGGAGCGCCCATTTCCGATCCGCTGCATCCGCTGTCAAACACGGTACGTGCAGCACTACATGGGCGTGGTTAAATTATAGGGGAGCCCCTGCAATGTCTCGAGAAATAATGCGCCTTAAAGTAGAGAAAACCTCCCACTTCGCAGCATACCTGCAATCACCGGTCAGTTTGCGGGCGATGAAAATACAGAATGCCAGATGCGGACATAGTAAGTCAGCAGAATACGGTATTCGGTTCTAAGTGCAATTACACCTGCTGCAGTAGAAGTAAAGGGACATTCTGTGCCCATGAGAAACAATATGAGGTTTCACTTGCAGAATGCGTATGCAATATCGCAGGAATTTCACTCGCCCACGGATAAGTTGGTTTGGAACGCTACGGCTTGCTCCGTTTACTTCTCTCTGTACGCGCGAGTGCGTTCTGACGGGGAGCCAGTCTCTTTGCTGCATCTGACGTGCATCTGATCCGCCGCCACTACGGCCGTCATAGCCGCGGTAAACGGAACGCAAATTTAAATTTGCAAAAGCATTTGCGAAGATATTGTGGACTCGCTTTTCATTAGGACTATGTGAAACGTAGCATGAGTAAGCAGTCGTATTAGCGCGCAAGCGCGGTAAACTTTATTTCAAGATGCAAATATTACAAGATTGTCAGAACCGTTCTCAAAGACCACGCAGTTATCACGCTCACGGTAAGCCATAAATATGAGCAGAGTGGCATAAAATTGCATGCCCTTTAGCGCATTCTCTAATAGGAATTTATTCCCCCAGAATAGAACATATAATTGATTTACGCTCAAGGAGGTTTTATCCAGACGCAGTGGGAATAATTGTTAATTCCTTCAAAAGTTGGTAACGGGTGCTTTGGTAATTTTTTTCATGCCTAGAGGAGAGTTTTAAATGTTCCCTCTGGTAAGTAATTTTAGAAACGTTTAAGGGCTCAATGAGGAAAGTATGAGAGTTCATTTTACTTAATTATGGAAGTACATTTTAGACCCCCTGCTCCCGTTATAGCTCTTTTTGAACTTTCTGCTATCAGAGGTCCTTTGAGGAAGAGCGCAAAGAATGCTATGCAAGATTTCCGGCTAGCAGAAGATCATTCGTATTACACAACAGCGCTCTTCGTTGCCAATACAAATAGAAAAAAAATCCATCTACTTTAACCGGATCCGGTCAGGCTTAAGTTGAAGCGGACCCTAACCTCCAAAGAGAAGTTGTCTGTTGCACATATGCTTCTCTAATTTACGACGGGTATAAAATCTGGGTCTGAACCAATTTTACTGGAACGTGATGGAATGCATGTCCAGAGCGTGGGAACTGAAACACTATGTGTCCCTTTGAAGCAATCATTTAGGTAGTTTCGTGTTTTTTGTGCATGATACTCTGTATTAGTAATCGTGGCTTCTTCTCGTGTTGGAGATGGGTGATATATAATTCATGGCTAGCAACACGACGACACATGCTACGGAGGAAGGATACTCAGGGGTGTCGGTCACACACATGTTTCGTTCCTGTATCTCTAATTTACCATTAAGCAACGGCGAAGAACTGATTTTTTAAAAGCAGTGCCTTCCTGCGGTATTCTGTTCTATGAAACCAGACCCCCTATTGAAAGCCTCTTTTGGTGAATGTCGGCGTATAAATAAATAAAATAAACAAAACTATGCATGCCCCTTCATCGCGCTTCCCATGAACATGGCATCTGAAAAACCCATTTTCGTGCCTGACGCACTAGCTGTTGTAGTTCATACCTTATCTGAACATGCTCGCTAAAACAGAAAATATTTGAAGCAGAGAAGAAAAAAAAAGATTAAGTTTGTTAGCTCAATAGTACTTCGATGCAGTAGCCCCAACAGTATAGTGTCCATACAACAATACGGCAGCCATGCGCATATATCTTTTCACAAGCTGTGGCGCTCACTCGTTCAGAAGAACGCTCCTTTCGTTCTTCGCAGTGTACGGTACGAAGCCCGACCTGATACGCAGCGGCGGCACCGTAGCTGCCGCAGCCGCACTACGTGACCACGTGACCGCCAACGTGATCCAGATGCCCATCAGTGCCTCCGATGGTTACTCTGAAAACGAGTACATCCCCATAGAAGATCTGGTTCGAGGGGTGAGAACAAATACCGCTCTTCCCTCACCGGCCCCTGCCCGCTTGCCCTGAACAGTTTGTTAATATTGTGGAAATCGAGTGTCTGGCTGGTATAGCATCACAAACAATTATGAAGTAGAATCACACAAAAACTATGACAGCACAGGCCACGCAGAGCGTTAAATGAAATCGGCCTTCAGCGCTTTCGGGCAATTGTCACCTCTTGTGCCCTGCTGGTGGTCATAAAACTTGTTCTTCGATGGTAGTCATCTATGTTTGAGTCCAGGATTAACGCATTGCTAGCCGATAGTGTGTTTTGTGCCGCGCTGTATCAAGCTGCCGAACGAGTAGCACGTCTCTGTTCAGCCTACGGATGTGTGGCAGGACCTACTTGTATTTGCTGGCATTCCAAAGCATTTCTTTTTTTTGCGTGATTATTTTGCAACTGTATAGAACAAAAATAGGAATTCTTTAACGAAAAGCATATGTATTTGTTCACAACCCTACGAGTGCCTGCTTAGCTCGGAGAATGAACCCGTATTCATTTGAATTCACTTAATCCTTTAAGATGACATAGTTCATCCTTTAAGATGACATGCTCAGATTCTGCAGCAAGACTTGCTTCTTAAGCCATTAAGATTCCATAGTAGCACTGTACAGTAACATTACGCAAGCCCGCATGATAGCCTCACCAGAGTTTACTATTTTTTTTTCAGGCTAAGTTGTTCGCGGCATACTGCTACGAGATTGCCAAGATGCCATGAAGCTGTGAGGAAAAACTAAGACCTTGGACTTAAAAAATAAAAGAAAAACTTTCACAACTACTTGTACCCTTCCAGTCCAGGTGCACATTTGTTGTCGTAAGAAAATTTAGGCCAACTTCTTCCGCTCAATATTTGCATTCGTTTTCCTCCTTTTTACAAGCTTTGCTAACGCGCGGAGGAATGGATTTTGTGACCCCCGCCATGTAGACCTAGTACAGTAAGCGTCATTTGGCCACCAAACAACTTGAACGATGGCCATATCCCCACCATTTGAGACTACCCTTACTTAATATATAATAAAGGAGACGCTATCATATTACACAACTAAAAGAAACCATCATTATCTTACCTAAGTTCCTAGTTGGACGTTAAAGGACATTCTAGGAATTTTTCTGTGTTTAAAAAAAGACACGAGTTCGGAGTTCGTAAGCACTGTCTTCTGCGTTTCGTACGCATTTTACGTTTATTTGTTTTTCTGTAACGTCAGCGGTTCCTTGTTTGCTTGTGCAGCGGACGTTACACCTTTAAAAGCCACTTTTATAAACCCTGCCTG
This sequence comes from Amblyomma americanum, assembly GCF_052857255.1. NCBI lineage: Eukaryota > Metazoa > Arthropoda > Arachnida > Ixodida > Ixodidae > Amblyomma > Amblyomma americanum. The sequence continues at coordinate 156,586,839 of NC_135500.1, forward strand.
ATTCCTGTATGCGGACGTCGATAGCCAAAGGTATGAATAAGTGGCACTGCCCGCCAACTGCAGGAATTTGAAGCCCGGGAGATCTCACACAAGATGCTTCCCGACGCTGCGCTACTCTTATCTTTAGAGACAGCAATACCATATCGCCTTTTGTTCAGACGATGACCTGGAGCAATTTTAAGAGCGTGAGCTCTTACTGATCACTTTTCGAGATTTCGTGGGGTCTGCTACCAACCTGAGATAACGGCGCCATCTGTGGCAGCAACTACTCATCACGTTTCGAGATTTCGTGGAGTCTGCTGCCACCCTGAGATAACAGCACGATTTGTGGCAGCAACTAGAAAACAGCACATCTCGCACATCTCGCATTCCCCGCCGCGGTGGCTCAGTGGTTAGGGCGCTCGTCTACTGATCCGGAGTTCCCGGGTTCGAAGCCGACCGCGGCGGCTGCGCTTTTATGGAGGAAAAACGCTAAGGCGCCCGTGTGCTGTGCGATGTCCGTGCACGTTAAAGATCCCCAGGTGGTCGAAATTATTCCGGAGACCTCCACTACGGCACCTCTTCTACCTTTCTCCTTTCACTTCCTCCTTTATCCCTTCCCTTACGGGGCGGTTCAGGTGTCCAACGATATATGAGACAGATACTGCGCCATTTCCTTTCCCTCAAAAACCAATTATTATTATTATTATCTCGCATTGATACTTGTAGCGCCATCTACAAAAGCATTGCAGAAACTACCACCTGCCTTGTATCAATGATGACGTCACGGTCCAATATGGTGGATAAAGGTGGAACTATGTAAGTATGACGTCGGGGGACGAAATGACGGCATAGTTTCTCAGAAGAACCAGCGCAAAAAAAAAAACAACGGACAAGAAACAAGGAGGGCGACACGGTCAGAAGCGCTGTCCGTGTCGTCCGTGCTCGTGTTTCTTGTCCGTTGTCCTTTATGCGCTGGTTCGTCTGAGAACATGGCTTACCAACTAGCCCAACAACAAGCTTTGCTGGCATAGTTTCGGTTTCTCGAATCGAGGATGGTGGCCATTAAAATTGGTTAATAACCTTTTTAATGGTTAGGTTACCATCGAAAATTGGTCAAATAATCATTTTCGTTGTATCATAATCATAATGATTGTGATAATGGTAATCATTTATTCGTGCTTGTGCCAGCAAGTTCTTCTCAGAGGTTCAGTGCTGACATCTCTTAAACCCTAAACACCACATTAAGTTGTGGTGTTTATAAAGTCAAGCTTTATTTAATCTTGCAGTTAGGTATTTGAACTCCAGTTTTCAATGTTGTCTCATCGCTCTACTCAGGACGCTGGAGAGGGTCGTGGCGTCAGATTTCACTTATGTTAAAGCAGCTCTGCTGATCTCATACTTAGCTTTTTTATGCAAACGTTGGTCCTGCATTAGTTTCAAGGTAACTATGCAATATAATAAATCGTCAATAAACCTAAGAAATCGCTTTAGCTTTTTTTTGCGCGCAGATAAAATGTCAAATAAAGCAGCTGTGCGTACCCTATGCATCGAAAC